>NC_084472.1:65210122-65513153 GCF_027409185.1 Cynocephalus volans
ACCTCAGTGTAACGGAAGAAGCAAACCCTTTACCAAATGATCAAACATCAACAAAAAATACTAGAAGTACAAACAAACAAGAAGAAATGACACAAACAAAAGAATACAGTAGTGCTCCAAAGTCAGACTCCATAGAACAGGGAGTCCTTAAAATGTCTGAAAAAAAATTTCAAGCAATGATCTTAAGAAAACATGAAGAAATAAAAGAAGGCTCAATTAAAGAACACAAGGAAATAAGAAAAAATATCCAGAAGATGAAGGAGGAAATCTACAAAGAGATTAATACCTTAAAAAAAAGTGTAGCAGAACTTCTAGAAATGAAAGACTCACTCAATGAAACAAAAACACAACTGAGAGCTTGAGCAGCAGAGTAGACAAAGCAGAAGAAAGAATTTCAGAGCTTGAAGAAGGTCTTTTTGAAATAACTCAGGCAGACAAAAAAAAGGAAAAAAGAATTTAAAATAATGAGGAAAACTAAGAGAGACAGCAGACAACCTCAAGCACTCTAACATCTGAATTGTGGGTATTCCTGAAGGGGAGGAGAAAGGAAAAGATATTGAAAACCTAATCAAGGAAATAGTAGCAAAAACTTCCCAGGTGTAGGGCAAGATACAGGCCTTCAGATCCAGAAAGCTCAAAGATCCCCAAACAGATTCAACCCAAAAAGATCATCCCCAAGACACATTATAGTTAAACTGGTAAAGCTCAAAGACAAAAAGAGAATTCTACAAGCAGCAAGAGAAAAGCATCAGGTCACTTATAGGGGAACCCCCCATCAAACTAACAGCAAACTTCTCAACTGAAATCCTATAGGCCAGAAGAAAGTGGAATGATATATTTAAAATACTAAAAGAAAAAAATTTCTAGCCAAGAATTCTTTACCCAGCAAAGCTCTCCTTCAGAAATGAGGGAGAAATGGTGTATTTCCCAGACAAACAAAAGTTGTGGGAGTTCACCACCACAGAACTAGCCCTGCAAGAAATTCTCAAGGGAGTCATTCATCTGGAATCTGAATTATGGAGACAACTATCACAACTACACAAGAAAGAGTAAAACACACTGTTAAAACAAAAATGCCAGCAAGAAAGAGAAAGAAGCTAAATCATCCCACCTTAAATTCCCAACTAACATTGAAGAAAAGAAATAAAAGGGGAAATAATGATCAAAAGATATTTAAACCATCTAAAGAAGAAGCAATTAAATGACAGGAATTAAGCAACCATTGTCAATAACTACCATAAATGCAAATGGACTAAACTCCCCATTCAAAAGACACAGAGTGACTGATTGGATTAAAAAGCTAGTAGACCCAAGTATATGCTGTCTTCAAGAGACCCACCTCACCTGTAGAGACGCACATAGACTAAAAGTGAAGGGATGGAAAAAGATATACCATGCAAATGTAAACCAAAAAAGAGCAGGAGTAGCTATTCTTATATTGGACAAAATAGACTTTAAACCAAAAAACATCAAAAAAGACAAAGAAGGCCACTATATAATGATAAAGTGATCTATCCAGCTAGAAGACATAACAATCATAAACATGTATGCACCCAATCCTGGAGCACCTAGGTATATAAAACAAACACTCTTTGATCTAAAGAAAGAAATACGACCTAATACATTAAAAGTGGGTGATCTGAACACAGCTCTTTCAGTATGGGACAGATCTCCCAGGCAACATGTCAAGAAAGAGACAAAGGATTTAATCTACACTCTAGACCAAGTGGACTTGGCAGATATACACAGAACAATTCACCCAATAACTAAAGAATACACTTTCTTCTCATCAGCTCATAGTACATTCTCCAGGACAGACCACATATTAGGTAACAAATCTAGTCTCAGCAAATTTTAAAAAATTGAAATCATTATAACTATCTTTTCAGACCACAATGGACTAAAATTGGAAATAAACAATAAGCAAAACTCAGGAAGCTATACAAATACATGGAAACTAAATAATAGGCTCCTGAATGACCTATGGTTCCAAGAATAAATTAAACAGGAAATCAAAAATTTTCTAGAAACTAATGAAAATATAGATACATCATACCAAAATCTGTGGGATACTGCAAAAGCAGTACTAAGAGGCAAATTTATTGCAATAAATGCTTATATCAAAAGAATGAAAAGACCTCAAATAAACAACCTATCACTACGCCTCAAAGAACTTGAAAAACAACAACAATCCAAACCTAAAGGTAGTTGATGGAAAGAAATAATTAAGATCAGAGCAGAACTAATTGAAATAGAGACCCAAGAAACAATAGGAAAGATCAACAAAACAAAAAGTTGGTTTTTCAAGAAAATAAATAAAATAGACAAACCATTATCTAGGTTAACAAAAAAAAAAAAAAAAAAGAGAGAGAAGACCCAAATAACAAAAGTCAGAAATGAAAAGGGAGATATTGCAACCAATACCACAGAATTACAAAGAATCTTTAGAGCCTATTACAAACAACTATTAGGACAACAAATACAGAAATCTGGAAGATATGGATAAGTTCCTAGACACATACAAAGTACCATGACTGAACCAAGAAGATATAGAAAACCTGAACAGAACAATAACAAGCAAGGAGATTGAAGTGGTAATTAGCAATCTTCCAACAAAGAAAAGTCCAGGTCTGGATGGTTTTACAGCCGAATTCTATCAAACTTTTAAAGAGGAGTTAACACCAATTCTCCTCAAACTATTTCAAACAATTGAAACAGACACTACCCTCCCAAACTCCTTCTCTGAGGCCAACATAATTCTGATACCAAAACCAGATAAAGACACAACAAAAAAAGAAAATTACATGCCAATATCCTTGATGAACCTAGATGCTAAAATCCTCAACAAAATACTAGAAATCAGAATACAGCAACATATTAAAAAAAATATACACTGTGATCAAGTGGGATGCAACCCAGGGATGCAAGGATGGTTCAACATACAAAAGTCAATAAATGTGATACAGCACATCAACAAACTCAAGGACAAAGATCATATGATTATCTTAATAGATGCAGAAAAAGCATTTTACAAAATTCAACATCCCTTCATGGTAAAGACTATCAACAAATTAGGTATAGAAGGAAAATATCTCAACACAATAAAAGCCATTTATGACAAGCTCACCACTTGTGTTATTCTGAATGGGGAAAAACTGATGGCCTTTCCCTTAAGAACAGGAAGAAGACAAGGATGACCACTCTCACCACTTCTATTTAACATAGTACTAGAGCTACTAGCCAGAGCAATCAGGCACGAGAAATCCGCATTGGAAAAGATGAAGTCATACTTTCTTTATTTGCAGATGACTTGATACTATATATAGAGAAAAACCTAAAGACCCTATCAAAAAACTGTTAGAGCTGGTTAATAAATTCAGTAATGTTGCAGGATACAAAATAAGTGCCCCCAAATCAGTAGCATTTATACACTCAAATAATGAGTTAACAGAAAGAGAAATAAAGTAAGCCCATTTACAATTGTCATGAAAAAAATAAGATACCTAAGGATCAATTTAACCAAGGAGATGAAAGACCTCTAAAATGAGAACTACAAACCACTTCTGAAAGAAATTTAAAAAGACACAAAAAGATGGAAAGATATTCAATCCTCTTGGATTGGAAGAATTAACACTGTGAAAATGTCTATACTGCCCAAAGCAATCTACAGATTCAATGCAATCCCCATCAAAATACCAATGACATTCTTCACAGAAATGGAAAAACAATGTTACCTTTCATATGGAAAAACAAAAGACCCCGAATAGCCAAAGCAATCCTGAGCATAAATAAATAAATAAATAAATAAATAAATAAATAAATAAATAAATAAATAAATAAAGCCAGAAGCATAACACTACCTGACTTCAAATTATACTACAAAGCTATTGCAACCAAAACAGCATGGTACTGGTATAAAAATAGACATTCAAACCAGTGGAGTAGAATTGAGAATCCAGAAATCACTCCTCAGGCTTATAGCCATCTGATATTGGACAAAGGCAACAAAAATCTACATTGAGGAAAAGACTGCCTTTTCAACAAATGGTGCTGGGAAACTGTATATGCCTATGCGGAAGAATGAAACTAGATATGCATTTCTCAGCATACACTAAAATCAACTCAAAATGGATTAAAGACTTAAGTATAAAACCTGAAACTGTAAAACTACTAAGGGACAATATAGTTGAAATACTTCAGCGATTATGTCTAGGCACAAGCTTTATGAACATAAGCCCAAAAGCACAAGCAGCAAAAGAAAAAATAAACAAATGGGACTATATGAAAGTAAAAAGCTTCTGCACAGCAAAGGAAACAATCAAGAGAGTGAAATGACACCCTACAGAGTGGGAGAAAATTTTTGCTAATTATGCATCCAGCAAGGGATTAATATCCAGAATATACATAGAACTCAAACAATTATACAGTAAAAAACCAAATAACCCAATTAAAAAATGGGCAAAGGAGCTGAATAGACATTTTTCAAAGGAAGACATACAAATGGCCAACAGATACATGAAAAAATGCTCAACATCACTAGTCATCAGGGAAATGCAAATTCAAACTACATTGAGATACCACATCATACCAGTTAGACTGGCTATAATCAAAACGACGTTGAATAACAAATGCTGGTGAGGGTGTGGAGAGAAGGGAATGCTCCTACACTGTTGGTGGGACTGTAAATTAGTACAACCACTATGGAAAACAGTATGGAGGTTTCTCAAACAACTACAGGTAGATCTTCCATATGACCCAGCAACCCTACTTCTGGGTATATACCCAGAGGAATGGAAATCATCATTTTGAAGGGATACCTGCACTCCCATGTTCATCACAGCTCTGTTTACAATAGCCAAGATGTGGAACCAACCTAAATGTCCCTCCATGGGTGATTGGATAAGAAAACTGTGGTATATATACACCATGGAATACTACTCTGCCATAAAAAAGAATGAAATACTCCCATTTGCAACAACATGGATGAGCCTGGAGAAACTTATGTTGAGTGAAATAAGCAAAGCACAGAGGGATAAATACTTCATGTGCTCACTCATATGTCTGAGCTAAGAGAGAAAGGAGGGATGGAAAGAAAGACCATGGTAGTACATTGGTCTTACAGAGGAGGGAACATTCCTAGGGATACAAAGTGGAGTGGGGGGGGGAAGGAGGAGGGGCAGGGAGGTTTAGGGAAAATTGGGTGGGGGACACTGGGTACAAAAGTAATTTCTGGTAGTGGGTATGCCCCCAGTATGAATCTGGCCCTCACATCATGGGCATGAGGGGTGACAATTAGCTTTGTATCTCATGAATATTCATAATTAATTAATTAAAATAAGTAAGAGCATAAATTCTTACTATCTCTGAGACTTTGGATAATTACTTCTGCTCTTTGATTCTGACTTTCTCATCTAGAAATGGAGACGATAAAAGCCACCTTGCCAATTCTCTGTGAAGATCAGGGATAAAAAAAAGCTAGCATTATGTAAATTGCATTGTGATGTAAAATGACAGTTATTAATAACTCTAAAATTGAATGAGTATGTATTGCACCATGTACTATGGCAGTCATTGATCATGAGAGGATAAACAAGCATTCTCACTGTCGTGGAGCTCATGGTTTAACGGAGAAAGCAGATAGAAATGCATAATGACAATATGAGAATACAAGAAGAGAAAAAGTTCAGGGAAGACTCTTATGTCACCTAAGCATTGAAAACTTTGCATGAAGTCACCAGGTATCCAAGGTAACATTAAGAATTTAGGCAGACACATCATAAAAAGAAGGTTTACAAGAGAGGTTTGGTGTCCTTAAGCACAGGGAAAGTAAAAGGAGATAAAGCTACATGAAAAAGATCTTAAAATGCCCATCTTCCCAAATAAGTAATTTGTTATTTTGTGTGTGTGTAGGAATAGTGTGTGTTTGCATTTGTTAGTTAAAGTATTGATACAGGAGATGCTCAGTTTCCCTGGGCTCAGGTTTTAAGAAATGCTTCTGGGTTTCCAGCCACTGCCTGAGGTCTCAGGCCTCCTCCTCTGAGCTCTCCCCTGGAGAAAAGTTACTTTTGCCAGTTAGACCTATTTTTAGCACCAACAAGGGAAAAATAAGACTGCAAGGGGCTGGCTTATGCAAATCCAGTGGCTGGGCATGCTCAGTAAGAGAGCACAGAACATTCTTCAGTATGCCTAATGCACGTGATAGGGACTGACCAATGAACATGCTCCAGGAAGGGACCAACTGAGCATGTGCAAGACAAAAAAAAAACGTTACATAACTGGGAACCACCCCCTTAACTGAATATTCATTAGAGAAACTATAAAAGCAGAATCCCAGCTGAAGACTCACTTTCCTGGAGGAATCTCAAGGCTGCTGGCTGAGGTGTGTATACTTTACTTTGTGTTGAACTTACTTTCAGCAGGCAGCTGCTCACTCTCTTGAGCCAGCCTGCACTTTGTTTTGAACTTGAAGTATGTGTTTCTTGCTTTTGTGTTAGACTTGATGTCTGCACTGAACTTAACAGTACAGACTTAAACTTCAGTTTCGTATTAAGCTTGTTGTGGGCCCTGCTCAGTCTCCGGAGCTATGCTGCACTCTCTATGGAACCTGTATTTCTAATCTGTTACATTAAACCTGTTCTCACTTTACTGTGATTCTGCCCTTGAATTCTTCCTGTGGCAGAGTCAAGAACCTGGTAAGAGGACTGGGTGGGTTGAGGCCGACTATCAGGCCCCCTGGACCCTACCTCTGACATCAGTATCTTTAGGAAAGATACAGAGAAGGAAAGGGATTAAAGAATATTAGAGACTGAGAGCTTTTTAGGAGATTATGTGATAGTAAGACAGAAAAGGAGGGCTTGGAAAAGATCAGACATATGAGGATTGAAATTGGGTAAAAAGGGGTGGAATTCACGCATACTTAACAGCAACATCATAGGACTTTGTGATAAATTAAATGCAAAGATGAGGAAGAGAGGATAGTACAGGAATATCTACTTTAGGCAATGAAGGGGTCTGTTGATGTCATTTATTGAATAAAAGAAGAGAAAGAACAGGTTTTTATAAATAATTCTTTAAATTTTGTGATAATCACAGATTCACTTGTAGTCTTAAAAAATAATGCAGAGAGATCCCATTTACCATTCATTTCGTTTTTTGCAATGGCAACGTTTGCAAAACTAAGGTAAAGTAGCATTAATTAAGATATTGATATCAACATAGTCAAGATACAGAATGTTTCCATAAGCACTAGCATGCCTCTTGCTGCCTTGTTAGTCACACTAACATACACTTTGCCCCACCGTGCCCTTAATCTGTGGCCACCACTAGACTTGTATTCATTTCTATAACCTTTCATTTAAATAATGTTATGATATTATGTAAAAGCGGAATTATACAGTACATAATTTCTTAGAATTGGCTTTTTTTCGGTTAGCATAATTCTGTGGAGATTTATCCAAGTAGTTGCTGTATCAGTAGTTCATTCTCTTTTTCATCTTTTTTTCTTTTCTTTTCTTTTCTAACATCCCATGGTATGGATGTCCTACAGATGAACCGTTCACTCACTGAAGGACATGTGGATTGTTGCCAGTTTTTAGCTGCTGAGAATACAGCTGCAATAAACATTCATGCACAGATTTTGTGTAAACGTAAGTCTTCATTTTGGGGATAAATGCGTAGGAGTGCAATCAATGGGTTGTATTATAGTTGCATATATAGTTTAAAAAGAAACTGCCTAATTGTTTTCCAAAGGAGCTGTACCATCTTATATTCCTACCACCAAGTGTGAGTGATCCAGTTTTATGCATCCTTACCAGTATTTGCTGTTGTCACCGTTTTATTTTAGCCATTTTGATAAGCATGTTGTGATATCTCATTGTGGGTTTAATTTGCATTTCCCTAATGGCTAATGATGTTGAACGTCTTTTCATGTGATTAATTGTCATCTGTGTATCCTCTTTGTTGAAATATCTTTTCATATCTTTTGCCTAATTTCTAATGGTATTGTTTGTTTTAAACTATGTTTTGATACTTCTTTATATTCTAAATACTTGTCTTTTCTCGAGTATGTAATTTGGAAATACTTTCCATGACCTGTAGCTTGTATTTTTATCCTCTTAACAGGATCTTTCACAGAGCAAAAGGTTTTAATTTCAAGAAGTCTAGTTGATCAATTTTTCCTTTTATAGATTATGCTTTTAGTGTTAGTCTAAGAAAATTTGCCTAACACTAAATGCTGAGATGTTCTATTTTTTCTATTAGTTTTATAGTTTTGCATTTTACATTTGAGTCCATGATGCATTTTGAGTTAAATATTGTATCGTTTGTGAGACTTATATCAAAATTTGTTTATTTTTTTGCTTGTTTGTTTATTTGCCTTTGGGTTTCCAATTGCTCCAGCACCTTTTGTTGAAATGGTTATCTTCAATTGAATTGGTTTTGCACATTTCTCCAAAATCAATTGGGCATATTTGTGTGGATCATTTCTAGGTTCTCTATTCTCTTCCTTTGTTCTATATATCAAGCCCTGCACAATATCACACAGTGTTGATTACTGTAGCTTATAAGTCCTGAAATCAGGTAGACTGATTTTTCCCATTTTATTTTTCAAAAAATGTTTAACTATTCTAATTCCTTTGCCTTTCTATATAAATTTTGGAATAATCTTGTTTATATTTACCAAGAAATTTGCTGAGATTTTGATAAATTGTGTTAAACCTATAAATAAATTTTTAGAGAATCGACATCTTTATTATGCTGATTTTCAAATCCAGGAACATGGTATATCTCTCAATTTATTTTGATTTCTTTTGTAAATGTTGTGTAGTTTTTAGCATCCATACACCTTATTGGTTTTGTTAGATTTACACTTAAGTATATCTTTTTGAGCAAATGTAAATGGTGTTATATTTATTTTTTTTTTATTTATTTTTTTTTTTCTGTCTTTTTTTGTGACCGGTAAGGGGATCGCAACCCTTGGCTTGGTGTCGTCCGCACCACGCTCAGCCACTGAGCGCATCGGCCATTCCTATATAGGATCCGAACCCGCGGTGGGAGCACCGCTGCACTCCCAAGCGCTGCACTCTCCCGAGTGTGCCACGGGGCCGGCCCTATATTTTTTTATTTTGATGTTCATATGCTTATTGTTAGTTTATAGAAATGCAATTTAATTTTTTAAGGGTATTTTGTATCCTGAAACGTTGCTGCACTCACTTATTAGTTTTATGAGTTTCCTGGTAGATTCCTTGTGGTTTTCTATTAGACACTGATGAAATCTGCTAATAATGTCAGTTTTGTTTCTTCCTTTCTGATCTGCATTTCTTTCCTTGCCTTACTTTATGGGTTAGCACTCACAGCACTACATCGCACAAGAGTGGCGAGAGTGGATATCCTTGCCCTGTTCCTAAACTTAGAATGGAGACATTCAGCTTTTCACCGTTGAGTGAAATGTTAGCTGTAGTTTGTGTAGATGCTCTCTATTGAGGGAGGTTTCCCTCATGAGTGTGTGTTAAACTCTTTAAAATGCTTTTTTCTGGGCCGAGCCTGTGGCGCACTTGGTAGAGTGCGGCGCTGGGAGCGCTGCGACGCTCCCGCTGCGGGTTCGGATCCTATATAGAACTGGCCGGTGCACTCACTGGCTGAGTGCCGGTCACGAAAAAGGACAAAAAAAAAAAAAAAAAAAAAAAAAAAAAAAAAAAAAAAAAAATGCTTTTTTCTGCATCTATAGAAGGATCATATGATTTTCATTTTTTTTTTTTTTTTGATTTTCATTTTTTAGCCTGTTAATGTAATAGATTACGTAGATTGAAATTTCAAATATTCAACCAGCCTTGCATCAATGGAACAAACCAGTAGGTCAAGGTGTGTAATTTTTTTATATCCTTGCTAATTTTATGCTAAGACTTTCTGTTTCTGTAATTGTGAGGGCCATTGATCTCTGTTATTCTCTATTTTGTACTGTTTTTGTCTGGTTTTGTTGTCATCATAATATTAGCTTCATAAAATGAATTGGTATGTTTTCTTCTCTTACTTTTTGAAAGAAAATGTTGAGAATTGTTATTAATTCTACTTTAAAAATTTGGTACAATACTCCAGTGAAACCATTTAGGCCTGGAGATTTCTGTTTTGGGAAGTTTTTAAATTATGAATTTAATTCCTTTAATGGTTTCAGGGCTAGTAGAATGATAAATTTCATATTGGATAAGTGGCAATAGTTTGTATTTTTTCAGAATTGGTGTATTTTATCTAAGGTGTCAAATTTACATGTGCAGAAGTGGTCAGTGTATTACCTTATTATCTTTTTGACGTCTGTAGTATTCATAGTAATAGTCCCTGTTTTATTCCTGGTATTCATAATTTGTGAACAAAATGCTCTATATGATTTTAGTTCTTTTAAATGTGTTGAGGTTTGTTTTATGACTCAAAATATACATATCTCGTTAATATTCTGTGGACACCTGAAAAGAATATATATTCTGCTCTTGTTGAGGGAATTGTTCTATAAATGTTGATTAGATCTTATTGGTTGTTGGTATTATTGAGTTGTTTTCTATCCTAGCGGATTTTCTCTTTAATTGTTTTATCAATTTGTAAAAGATAGGTCTTGTAGTCTTTTTTCTTATTGGTTATGAATATTCATGAGATACAAAGCTGATTGTCACCCCTTGTGCCTAACATGTGAAGGCCAGATCCATACTAGCAGCATGCCCATTACCACAAATTGCAATTGTACCCCATGTCCCCACCCAATTATCCTGAACCTCCGTCCCCCTCTCCCTTCCCCCCCGACTCCGCTTTGTATCCCAAAATATATTCTCTCCCTCTGCAAGTGCAATACACACTGTGGTCTTTCTTTCTTTCCTTCTTTCTCTCTGAGCTCCCACTTATGAGTGAGTACATGTGGTATTTATCCCTCTGTGCTTTGCTTATTTCACTCAACATTAGTTTCTCCAGGCTCATCCATGTTGTTGCAAATGGGAGAATTTTGTTCTTCTTTATGGCAGAGTAGGATTCCATGGTATGTCATAACTGTGTGATTTATCTATTTCTCTTTTCAGTACTATTAGTTTTTTTTCCTCGCATATTTTGTGGTTCTGAAGTTCAGTGCATACACATTTATAATTGTTATGTTTTCTTTACTTAGGACCTTTTTTCATTATGTATTGTCTCTCTCTGTCTCTGGTAACTTTTTTCTCTAAAGTCTACTTTAATATTAATACAGTCATTCCTGCTTTTTGTTGTTTAATGTTTACACTGTATATTCATTTCCATTCTTGTTTGTTTGGTTGGTTGGTTTTTTTACAATTAAATTTTTGAGGGAGGATTTTTCTTTTAAATATTTTAAAATTTATTTGTACATATATGTGGGGTACTATGTGTTGTTTCAATACATGCATACACCGCACATTGGTTCACTTAGAATAGATAGCATAGCTTTGTACCTGTTAATCCACCACTTCCCTTCACCCCTGTCCTCTTTCCCCTCCTGACCTTTGGTAAACATTATTCTACTCTCTACTTCTATGGAAACCTCTGTTTTTTTGTTTGCTTATTTGTTTTTAGATTCCACATATAAGTGAGATTATTCAGTATTTCTCTTTCTGTGCCTAACTTACTTCATTTAATTCTCTGCAAATGACAGGATCTCATTTTTTTTAACAGCTGAATAGTATTCCATTGTGTATTGTACCACAGTTTTTTTTAATCCATTCAACTGTTGATAGGTGTTTAGGTTGATTCCATCTCTTGGCTATTGCGAATAGTGTTGCAGTGAAAATGGACTGTGGGTGTTTCTTTAATATATTGATTTCATTTCCTTTGTGTATAGACCCAGTAATGGGATTGCTGGGTCATAAGATAGTTCAAGTTTTAGTTCTCTGAGGAACCTCTATGCAGTTTTCCATAATGACTGCACTAATTTACAGTCCCACCAGAAATGTAGGATAGTTCTCTTTTCTCTGCATTCTTGCCAGCATTTGTTATTTTCTGTCTCTTTGATAATAGCTACTCTCTCTGGAGTAGAATGATATGTCATTGTGGTTTTGATTTGCATTTCCCTGGTGATTAGTGATGTTCAGCATTTTTGCAATTGGCCATTTGTATGGCTTTTTCTGAGAAATGTCTGTTCAGGTCCTTTGCCCATTTTTAAATTGGGTTATTTGGTTTTTTGCTGTTAAGTGTGAGGGTTTTTTTAAACGTATTCTGGATATTAGCCCCTTGTCTGATGTGTCGTAACACTTTCATCCATGCTATGCTCTCTTCACTTGGTTGTCTCTTCACTTAGTTGATTGTATTTTTTTGCTGTGCAGAAGCTTTTTAGTTAGATATAGTCCTATTTATCGATTTTTGCTTTAGCTGCCAGTGCCTTTGCAGTCATGTTCAAAAAGCACTGCCTGCTCTCATTTAGTGTAGCATTTGCCCTAGGTTTTCTTCTAGTAGTTTCAAAGTATTCTTAAATTTAGGTCTTTAATCCATTGAGTTGATTTTTGTGTATAGCAAGTGACAGGGGTCTAGTCTTAATCTTCTGCATGTGGATATCCTGTTTTCCCAGAACCATTTTTGAAGAAGCCGTCCTCTTCAATATATAATTGTGTCCCTCCATAATACAGTTCATATGTTGAAGACCTACCCTCTAGTACCTAAAAGTGACTATTCGGAGATAATCTTTCAAGAGATAATTAAATTAAAATAAAGTTATTCAGGGTGGACCCTAATCCAACATAACTGATGTCCTTATGAGAGGAAATTAGATCACAGGCACACACAGAGGAATACTATGTTAAGACACAAGGAGAAGATGGCCATCTATAAGCCAAAGAGAGAGGTCTCAGAAGAAAGCAACCCAGCTGACACCTTGATCTCAGACTTCTCGATTCTGAAAATGTGAGAAGATAAACTTAGGTTGGTTAAGCCACCCAGTTTCTAGTACTTTTGAGGCAGCCCAATCATATAAAAATATGTATCTATGCTATATCTATATATCTTCCTCATTTAAAATATAATTATCGTAATTGTTTTACTGACATACATTTCGAACCATATCAGACTATTTAATGATGATGTTACAGAATAGTGAAATATACAACTGTCAAGTCATATTGCTTGTCGGGCCTTAAAAACTAACGCCACCTTAAGTGACATTACAAGCGGATTAACGTGGCAGCCTAAGACAGCGCCGGGAGGAAGTAGGGTGGGAGTATCTGCGGGAACCTTGCCTTAGCACTTATTGGCCAAATACGCGCTTCCATGCTCGTGAACACTACGTGATTACAATAGCTAGGCATTGAGACAGGATGCATGCTCTCGTAACCTTTAAACTGATTGGAGGATGTAAAAAAACCTCCCTTCCCCATTTGCCTTTAAAAGCAAGTGCTTGTGTAATAATAAACAGAACTGCTCGACAGAAACCCCGCTGCGTCTGAGTGTCATTTAAACTGGGCTGGTTGGGGCTGGCGGCTGTGCTCACCTCTCTTCGTGGCTCTCTTCCCCCATCTCCTTCCAAAGGGGACTGGAGGGAAAGAGTAATCCAGGCTGTTCGCTCGCCCACCAAAAGGAACAAGGCTAGGGCTGTTCGGGTCGGCCGGCGGCGGACCCGACAATTGCTTAGGCAAATATGAGGGTACTTCAAAAAGTGTTGTAATTTTTGTTTACCCATGAAACATAATTTAGAAACCCCCAAAGAAGAAATGACAAGTCTATTTATACACAGTTTTGCTGTGTTCTTTTCTCTTTGTTCATGTTCCAAGCTTCTCTCTTTTATTATTTTCTTTCTGTTTAGTGAACTTTCTTTAACCATTCTTTTAGAATAGTTTTTTAGTGTCAATTGCTTAGTTTTCCATCATCTGAGACTATCTGACTTTCTCCTTTAATACAAAAGGATATTTTCACTGGTTATAGCATTTTGTTTCACATTTCCATTCTTTCAGCACTTGAAAAATGTGTATCACTTGCTGTTGGCCTCCATAGAAAATCTGCTGTAATGTTGTTTTCTCATATATGTAAAGTATTGTTACATTCTTGCTGCTTTTGTTTGTCTTTAATTTTCAGAAATTCAGCTGTAATGAATCTTGTTATGGATGAATTTCTTTGGGTTTTTGTTTGTTTTTCTGTTTCAGGTTCACTCTACTTCTCGTTTATCACCAAATTCGGGAAGTTTTCAGCCATTATTTATTTGAGTACTTTTTATTTTGAGTACTTTACAGTTTTGCATTCATTGTCCTGCCCTTCTATAACTCTGTTATGGACACAAATGTTAGATCTTTTGTTATAGCCCCACAGGCTCCTGAAGCTCTGTTGATTTTATTTTTCATTCTGCTTTATCTCTTTTGTTCACATTGGGATTTCTGTTGTTCTGTCTTCAAGTTCACTGATTCTTTTCTTTCCCCTTCATCCTGATGGTGAACCCATCCATTGAGTTTTTTTTCTTTCTTTTAGTTATTGTATTTTTCAATTCTAATATTCACCCTTAGTTCTTTATATTTTCTGCTTCTTTGAGATTTATCATCATTATTATTCATTTCAATTGTGTTTGTAACTGTTTATTGAAATACTTTGTGTTGGCTGCTTTAAAATCTTTGTCATTTTTCATTCATACCATTTAAAAAAATTGTGTTGCTTGATCCAATGAGTGATTTTCAGTGGAAACCCTGACATTTTAAATTTTATGGTATAAGACTCTAACCTTATTTAAACTTTCTATTTAAACTGGTTTTTATCACTCCAGCACAGGAAGGGCTGGGTATCACTTCATTACTCCTTGGTGGGGTAGAAGTCCTGGTTTCATACTCAGTCTCAACTGCAATCTGATGTGAGGGGCTCCTCATTGCTATCAGGCCATGTAGGAATTTCATTGACCAATAGGCCTCTACTGAAACCCCAAGCAGAGGTCTTGTTACAATGACTGGTAGTGAGACTTCTGACTATATACTTGGCCTTCAGCATAGAGGGGGAGGAGCTAGACTGGTGAGGGTTGAAGTCTAGGTTTCCTACTGTCCTCTTGGTGTTGGGGTGAGTGTGTTGCTACTGTCTTTGCTATAATGTTTTACTGGAGTAGATGTCTCACTGTTTTCTGTTATGCTGTGCTGCCCCTTTCCTGGTCCATTGGCTGGGAAGAGCATGCTTTTGTTGAGATTATATTGTCTGTACACTTGATATTTCCAGGTTGCATGTGCTGGGATTCAGAAACCTGTTACCCCCAAATATGGTGCTTTGACATGCTGGAATAAAGCAGCAGCCTCAAGGGCTTTCTGAATTTCTCCCCACTGGACTCCCATCTTTCAATCCCCTGCCGCTATCCAGAGCAGAGGATGAAGTTGGTCCCACATCTGCCTGAAGTCCAGGCCCACCAAGGAAGAAGACTGATGGAGTTTGGATGTGTTGTCCCCTCTAAAACTAAAGTGGAAATTTGATCTCCAATGTGACAGTGTTGGAAACTGATTGAGTCATGGGGGCAGATCCTTCATGAATGGATTAATGCTCTCCCTGGGGGAGGAGGGAGTAATGAGTGAGTTCTCGCTCTATAAGTTCCTGTGAGAGCTCATTACTTAAAAAGACCTTCTCTCTCTCTCTCTTGCTTCTGTCTCTTGCTTCCTCTCTCGCCACGTGATCTGCTTGTACCGGCCTGCTGCCTGCCACTTTTCGCCATGAGTAGAAGCAGCCTGAGGCCCATGCCAGATGCAGCTGTCCCAGAATCATAAGCCAAATAAACTTCTTTCCTTAATAAATTACCCAGTCTCAGGTATTTCTGTTATAGCAACACAAAATGGACTAAAACAAAGACCATCACCTCTGGTCCTTTCCTTGAGATTTTTATCAACTTAATTCACACCACGGGAAGGAAGACTGGAGTCCATCAACATACCGGGACAGACTTTTGACACAGATCATTGTCTTATATTTCAATCCCATTCCGTATTTTGAAGAGAATCATTTACCAGTCACTGTCTACTCTGTGGGTCCAACAGCTTTTGTCTCAAGTCATTGTATGTTCTCCAAGCCCACTAACCCCCCTCCAGGAATCATTTACTTCTATATCCCCACCTCCCCTTTCCCTATGAAGAGGGGGTATAAAAACATCTGTACCCCACTGGAAAAATAAGAAATTGCTCTTTTGTGATTCCACTGTGCATTTCCCCTCCCAGCACAATAAAATAATGCAATTATTAATATTAATATCTCTATTTATTAGCATATTTTTAAGAGAGACTTCAGGGTGTTAAAGGGGAAGTTTCCTTTGGCCCCTACACATGCTGCTTCCACTCCAAGTATGGAATATATGAAGGAAAAGAAAATCCTTGGAACTCACCACTGAGATCTCTAACTGGCCCACTTTTATCTTACCACTTTTTAGAGCCTTGCCATGTTATATACACACACACACATACATATATACACACAGAGTACATATGTACATGTAAACATTCCAAGCATTTTTCATTATGTCTACTCTATTTTTCCTGGGGGTGAAAGTCAGCCCACTTATTTTTAAGGAAAATCATAAAGAGTTTTGTTTATATAATGCAGACTTTTACTTTTGTTTTTATGGAAAAATTACCTTTTGAAAATTTTATTAAATCATATTAGTATTGAGGTATAGTTAAACATTTTACATTCCCAATCTTCCCAAATTACACACAAAAAAATTCACAAATAATTGGATTTTTATGTTTGGTGATATTCTTACAGTTTTTTTCCCTAAAAATTTGCAGCTTCTTAAAAAACTGTAAGGAAATTCTAGGCAAAACTTTAGTATTATAGTGATGTATTTTTATTAATTAAATGTATTTCCCCAAATTGAATCATTTTGTATATTATTGTCTAGACAATGTACATTTTTCAAATATGAAAACAAAATAAAGTGGCAAGTTTTCTTTTTATCGATTTAATCATATTTAATTAATCTTTTATCTTGCTACCACCAGTCCTACAGCTTGCATGGAAGGTTAGATTATCAAAATTTTTAAAAACTATTATTTAAAATTATTACCTTTTTATTTATGAGAATAAAACCATCTTAAAGTTTTGTTATTTTCTTTTTTCTACTCAGATTTGAAGATAATTAGTAAAAAAATGTTGCAACCATGGATGCTCCTTGACTTATGATGGGGTTATGTTCTGATAAACACATCATAGGTTGAAAATACTTTAAGTCAAAAATACATTCAATATACCTAACCTACCAAACATCATAGCTTGTAGCCTGACCTACCTTAAACATACTGAGAACACTTACGTTAGCCTACAGTTGGGCAAAATCATCTAACACAAAGCCTATTTTATAGTAAGGTGTGAATATCTTATGTAACTTACTGAATACTGTACTGAATTGCAAAACAGAATGGTTACTCAAAGTACCATTCTGTTTCTGCTAAATGCATATCACTTTTGCACCATTGTAAAGTAAGAAAATCGTAAGTTGAAACCTCATAAGTTGGGGATCATCTACACTTATTTTTCTATACCTACCTTTAAAATAATGATGAATTTTCTCTTTCAAAAAACTAAGCAACTCCCTGGCAGCAAATGCATCTAAATAGGCTTAGGAGGTTTTGTAGTACCACATTTCTAAGAATGTAAATTTAAACAATCTATGACATTGATATAACTTTTTACTATTTTTTTTAAAGAAAATCTTTTTGTAAAAGGAAGGCCTAAATTAGCTAATATGCAGATATTTATTTAGTTCCTAAATTATTTTCTAAATGATAAGCAAATCAACATCAATCTAGGAAATATCTGAGGAATTTGGGCTTGATAGAGAACAAAGGATTCTGGCCTGAACCCTGGATCATTTCTTGGCTGGCTGAGGTGAGCAGTTTGGAAGGAGAGAATCACAATTGAGACAAAGGGACAGTAAGCCTATGTGTCCCCACCCCCCCAAAGAAAAAGTTAAAAGAAAAAAAAAAAGAGAAGGAATAATAATAACATGGCTTGAATTCAACTCTCAAAATCTACAAGTAAACCTAAATGTCCATCAACAGATGACTGGATAATGAAAGTGTGGTATATATACACAACAGCATGTCATTCTGCCATAAAAAGGAATGAAATTCTGCTATTCGCAGGAACATGGATGAACTTAGAGAAAATTATGTTAAGTGAAATAAGCCAGGTACAGAAAGAGAAATACCACGTCCTCACTCATAAATGGGACCTGAAAAAAAAATGAAAAAATAAACAAGAAAGAAAGAAAGAGAAAAAACAATCACAATAATTGCTTGAACTTTTAAAAGGGGAGAAAGGAACTGAGACCACCGGAGGTGGGAAAGCGGGGGTGGGAGGGGGTAGTTAGGGAGGAATTGCTAAAGGGCCACAAAAAATGTTTTCACTGTGTAATGAGAAAATTTTTAAAAATTACATATAAAAATGTGTGACAACCTCTTGTTATGGGTTAAATTGTGTCCTCTTTATGAAACATATGTAAAAGTCTTAACCTCTGAATGCAATTGGCTTTGGAAACAGGATTGTTGTAGATGTAATTAGTTAAGATGAGGCTGTGCTGGATGGAGTAGGGTGGCCTTCTAATCCAATATGAATGGTGACCTTAGAAGACAGCCATGTGAAGACAGACACATACTTCACACCATGTAATGAAAAAGGCCAAGACTGGAGTTACAAACCTGCAATTTAAGTGACATCAGAGATTTCCAGCAAACCACCCCAAACCGGAGAAAGCATGGAAGAATTCCTCTACGGGCTTCGGAGAGAGCACGACCCTGCTGATACCTTCATTCTGGATTTTTAGCCTCCAGAACTGTGAGATGATAAATTTCTGTTATTGTAAGCCACTCACTTTGTGGTATTCTCTTATGGCAGCCCTAGGAAACTAATATGAGTATATTAGTATTTGAAGTGTAAAGTATTTAAAAAACTCTAGTTCTGGTTCTTTATTTGTAAACTAATGGTAACAGCATGTTTTAGTTTCATAAGTTTTGGCAAAGTTGGTGAGAGAATGCAGACTGTCAGGGCAAATACACATAATATTTATAAAAGTCACATCTGTTAGATACAGCTTTTTAGAGGTATTGATCTCATAAGAAGTTACTCAAAGAATAAAGATGAATATCTTTGAGTTTAAAAAGGAATAAAATCAACATTTTATTAATTTTCTTTTTTGAAGTTTTAAGTTTAATACCAAAGAATAAAATTACTATCACCTGAGATGTGAAAGAAAAGATGCTAAAAATAAGCATACCTATTTGATTTAAAATTCATTGAATATCATTTTTCTTCAGGCAAATATATGCATTAATTTTGCAGGTCTACAGAGGTGAAAGAAAACTGGAAACTTTGCATGGTATATCTGTGATGTAAAATATGTTTGAAAAAATGGTTGCTTTTGTGACTCTGTATTTCTAAAGGATGATATAAGAAGGCATGGAGATAAGTTATATGTTATATATATACTGTATTAGCTTTGTACTGTGGCCATAAAAAATGACCAAAAACTCAGTGTCTTAAAACAAGACCTGTTCATTATATCTTCATTTCTGCGTGTCAGAAGTCTGGGCTTGGTGTGAGTGAGCTAGTTCCTTCTTCAGGTCTCATGAGGCTAAAATCAAAGTGTCTGCAGAGTTGAGTTCATTTTTCATGTCTTTGAGGAAGGGTCTGTTTGCGAGATCATTGATGTTGTCTAAATTTAGTTCCTCAAAATTGAGGACTGAGGTTATCACTTCTGTGCTGGCTGTTGGCCTGGGGCTGAACTTCACTCTGAGAGGTGCTCACATTTCTTCCCGAGCTGTCCACTTGGCTCACTCCTGCAGTGAGAAGCTGAGCCCCTTGCACTTGGAATCTCTTGAGCATGTTCTTCTACCTCAGCTCTCTTAGCAATTCTGCCAGACAATTTTTGTTGTTTTTAAAGGTTTATGTTATTAGATTGGGCCTGCATAGGTCAACCAGGATAATCTCCCTATCTTAATGTTTATAATCTTAATTACAGCTGCAAAGTTCCTTTTGTACTATAACATATTCACAGGTTCCTGAGATTAAGGTATGGACATCTTGGGATGATTCTGCCCAACATACATACCAAATAGAGACAAATTCTCGCCTCATATTTTTCCTCTTTTATGATGGGAAAAAAAAATGGGAAGGAAACAGAAGTTTGCTATTTTTCTTTCATAAATTACTCGAATTCTTTAATTTATAGAACAAAATAAAAATTAAACACAAATGGAATAATAACCATAAAAAATCTAAGTATTAATATGGCCTGTAAAATGTTGTGAATAAACTGACCTGGTAAGAAATTTTAAAGTCCTAAGCTCTTTAAGTCTGTATTCATCAGATCAGAAGATAGTTTTGATAGATACTTTGTTGAGGTAAGATAGATTACTTACCTCAGCAGACGCTCTAAACTACGCTTCCTGTTGTAAACTGGCAGAAGAAACATATATAAGTTTTAAAAGCCACAGTAAACTTATATATAGTTTTTTGTGACATAGAACATTATTAGAAATTATATTAGAAATATTATTCCTGTTGCAAAGCATATGTAGCTAAGTAGACACAGAAAATGGACCTGAATAAAACATGACTTAGATTGAATTACACAATTTTTAAAAGTGATACTATTTTATTGTAAAGGCAAATCCCAAATTAGGCAAATAAAGTAATTTTGATATTCCACAACAACAACAAAAATCAAACTTTAAATACAGTCCATAATAGGTTGTTATATTAAAAAACAGAATACATCATGTTTTATATACTATCCAATTTGATTATTTTAACATACCATTTGAATTTATTAACAGGACTATAATATTCGAAGGCATACTTTGGTATCTCTCAAACCCACAGCATATCCTAAATTATGTGGTCTAATTGAAATTTTAGCACACAGAAATGGACATATTAACCTGAAGTAGAACTCTCTTACCGTAACTGTAGTAATCAAGATGGCCTTAATAATCTCCTCACCTTGACCAAATTTTAAATAGGTTTCTTCCTGACTATAGGCCCTTGTCCTTTTTCTTAGAGCATTTACTTTAAAAAACTTGAAATGGTAATTTCTTTCTCTGCCTCTTTGAGATGTAAATCTTTTTAAAATCTTCTTATTGGTTTTACAAAAGGACCTGGGAGCCATCTCTGTGAAATGTTAAAACCCCTATCTCCCTATCTCTGTGGGAGGGTAGGAGCCCAACTCTGATAAGCATCAATTAGCAAACACAAACACAGGTGGCCTGATTATACCCACCAACCTCCACCCCAAAGTCCTCTAGTACTTTTTCACAGCTTACCCCAGCACTTAAAAACTTTCCCATCTTTTGTTTCAGTGGAGTTGAGCTCAAATTCTCTTCCCTAGTGCAATAGTCTTGAATAAAGTCTTCATTGCCTGCTTAACTTGTCTGGTACAATTTTCATTAGACAAAAAAAAAAAAATTGTTTTAATTTCATTTCAATAAAAATGGAACTCCAATTATCACATTAGGAGGCAAGGAATATAAAGTCTTAGAGGACATAATTTATAAAAAAAAAAAAAAAAAAAATCCGTGGCATTAGAATTCAAAATTAAGTGCTATGGGGAAACAGAGTTTTCAAGCCTTAGTCAAAACCGGTGAAAATGTCTCTCTCCGATTTCCCAAAGAATAGATAGAGTAAAATGATCAAATATTTTGCGGTTGAAAATAATTAGTGCTTGAGCATTTAAAAAAACAGAGATCCTTGTTAAAAGGCAGCTTTTTAAGAAGGTTCATGGAAATTTAAACTTTTCTCTTGCTAATAGGCTTCCTTTTTTTTTTTTTTTTGCAATTCCTCACATAGCCTCGGGCCATCAGTGTTACTAAGATACAGTTAAGGAAGGAGAAGAAAACCTTACTCTTGAGAAAGGTTAGTTTAACACTACAGGGATTCTAATTCCTGGTTTTATTATAGAATTAAATTAGATTGGAATTGATACTTTTTTTTTTAAACATAAAACAAGAATGTTAAGCTAGCCCAGAATTGCTGCTCTTCTTCAGTGTTTTGTAACCTTCAAGGGCAAAGGTCCAGGCATTGATATTCCAAGAGGAACCTGCATGACTTTGTTAGGAATGGGCAAATGATCTGAAAGTCCCCACACAGCCCATACCAGTCTGATTAAAGCTTGGCATTTGTTTTCTTGCTCTTTGGAGCAGACAGCATGCTGCCTGGAATTAGAAATATGAAAGACAGAAAAACTTCACACTGTGCAGAGAATGTTTCCTGCTCTCCTATTTTCATAAGGCAGATGAGTCGCCAAACTTTCTTTAAAAATAACTTGGATCACTCAAATGTGAATGTAGATCTGCTCAATATAGCCTTTCCATAACTCCCTACCCCATGCTCCTTAAACCCTTGTGTGTGTCTATCCCTTTTTAGTTCTATTTAATAGAGGAATATTTCAGGTGTCTAAAGTATTAACTAAGGGACTTTGTTTTCTGCAATTAAAGAGTCACTCATCTGTAAATCATAACTTTCTGTGATTTGAGAGGACTTGGTACTGATTAAAGACAAAACAAAAAGTATTTTTATACAACAGTGTATGTGCAATACATTATATTAGCTCTTTACCATAGGCATCTACAGTGGGACATAAACACAGACAGTGCGTAACCCTTTGGGTTTTTTATTTTTTTTTGTACCTATAATATTAAGAGAATATGATGGAGTCTATGTGTGTGAAAATTCAATGTAAGATGACTGAATTCTGCATGTTACAAGAAAATTCCCCCAAATTCATCATGCTTGCATTTATAATTGTATTTTCATTTAATTAGTATCATTGGCCTGGTAAAATTATTTGGTCCTTGACTGGTTATTAGATATTAGAATAAAATAAAGTTGCTTGCATTAGTACAAATATACCAGCTACCCATAGATATTGCTGCAGTTTTGTTCATAACTTTGCAAGTCAAGCAGCTATTAAGTAGGGGAGCCAGGAGTTGAATGTTGGCATTGCAAGTCTAGAGGCCATGCTCCTAACAAAGAGGCTTCTTTAGCATTCTTTTGGGTTATATTTTGGCATACTTGCCAACTTCAAAAGGCATATTGAATGCAAATGAGTAGAAGTAATGCTATTTTAGAGATGCTCGTGATTTCACTCTAATTTATGTAAGCAACAAATCACTCAAAAGCTAGAGTTTCATAATCATAGATTCCTTGCAACACGCCCATGGTTTGCAAATTTGCAAATGAGAACTGATACTCATTTATGGCTATTGTTTCCATGACTGAGCCAGTTATGGTGCTGTTTTTCCAAGGGAACTTTATGGATGCTCTCACATTACATATGGCATCCACTCTACTTTTCCTTTCCTGATTTAACCACTTTAATACTGGAGCCTCTTGGCCACTCATAACTGAGTGCTGTCAGTAATTTCTGCTGTTTTGTCATGCATCGATCTATTTCCTGCTGTCTCTGTTATGAAAGTCCTTGAAGAAGAAATATTTGTCTGCCTCCTGATGGTAGGTAGCACTGTGGTTTTGGCCAAATGGAAGGTTATCTGTTAGGAATCAAACAAATAATCTTAGTTGTTTGATTTTTTCCTCCTGATTTACCCCTCAAATGAGTCCCTAAACTGCCAAGACTACAGCTTAAATCCCAGTATTAAAATCTGGCTTGGCACATGAGTGACTTTGACTGTTATTTGCCTGACAAAGAAGGGATAAAATTGCTCTTTCCTGACTTCATTGTCGTACATAGAAAAGCCAGTCTAACTGTTACCAGATGGCAGTTCCATGTTCTTGGTCAAACGTGAACAAGAATCTTTCATGGGACCTAGTGGAGCCTGCATCACAGTGCTCAGCAGAACAAAAGGAAGAGGGCCAGACAGACTGAACATCCAACAGTAGGACTTTATTGTAAAGCAAAAGCATGTGCAGAGAGGTTCACCGGCATCTCTGGAGGGAGGAATATTTGGCTCTGGGGGAGGATCTAGGGTAATTAAGGCCTAATAGGCCAATATGAGGTTGCATCAGCTTCTGTCTTGGGTCTCGGAGTTTCTAAAGTTTCTGGTCATGTGCAGTGAAGTCACTTTCCCATTAATTTTCTCCTTCCCAGTCTTAAGGTCAGGGGTGGAAGGTCATCTGCACTTTCCTTCCTCCTAATGCACAGGTGTGGTGGTTTTTGTAATCTGCTAAGTTCCAGGTGTAGCATGCTGATCATAGAGTAGTTAAGCTGTTGTCAGCTCATTATGGGTCCATTAACTGCCAGGGAAGGAGGTGGATAGTGATGATCCAGTGTGAATATTTATAAGCAGCCTCCTTGGGGTGTGTCCCTTTTCTGTCCTGCTGCATAACCATATTATTTAATATGCACAGAATCTAAATTGTTGCTGCTGAACTCTGTTTTACCTTATATTTTAAAAAGGCACTGATAGAATTGGGGGGGGGTGGGGGGCAACAAGCTTATTATTTCCTTCTGTGTACTGACCCTACATCTTCTTGTAAGTTCATCACTTATAATTTCATAAATTTTATTAGTTGTCCCATCCAGAGTCTCTTAACCGAGGATCATAAAGGGTACATAGATGAGCTTTAAGTGGCCTGAAACCTTTGTGAAATTACATGCAAAATATTGTTCACATATGCAGATGCACATTTTTCTGGAGATGAGTTTGCTAACTTTTATTGGACTCTCTGAATGATTAGTGACTACAAAATTAATAATCCCAATACTGCTTGTGAAATAATGAGGGAAATGGTCTGGAGTATGAAGCATTCCACATCAGCCAGGTTTAAGTTAGATTCCATATGCATCCTCTAACCTTTTAGGAGGCTAAAACTCTTCTACTTCCAGCAAGATTACTGAGTAAATATTCTCGAAGGCACTCCCATTACAGTACAATTAGTCTTCAACACACAGCAAAAACATACTCTTTATAGCATATCCAGGCTCATAAAGAAGTAAAGTAAATGTCCCAGGGGAGAGGAGAAGAAGAAAACAACAACAAAAGTAAACTGTGATAGAATGAAAAGTAGCTATTAAGTGCTAAAGTCAAGATTGTCTTTGAGGCATATGTCAGTTTCAGTGCTGGGGTGAAAGCACTCATGCTAAGCCCACAGCAATGTTAAATTGGTGCTGTGGGCTAAATTGTGTCCTCCCTAAATTCATATGTTGAAGCACTAACTCCCAATGATACTATATTTGTAGTTAGTGCCTTTAGAAGGTAATTAAGATTAAATGAGGTTGTAAGGGTAGGGCCCTCATTCAAAAAAGGTAGAGGACCACACAATCTCATCCCAGTTAGAATGGCTATTATCAAAAAGACAAAAAATAACAAGTGCTGGAGAAGATGTGGAGAGAAGGGAACTCTTTTACACTTTTGGTGAGAATGTAAAGTCATGTAGTCATTATGGACAACAGTATGGAGGTTTCTCAAAAAACTGAAAGTAAAACTACCATATGATTCAGCAGTCCCACTACTGGGAATTTATCCAGAGGAAGGAAATTAAGTATACAGAAGAGATATCTGCAACTCTGTGTTTATTGCATAACTATTCGCAATAGCTAAGATACAGAATCAACCTAGGTGTCCATCAACAGACGAATGGATAAAGAAAATGTGGTATATATATATATGCAATGGAATCCTACTCAGCCACAAAAAAGAATAAAAATCCTCATATTTGCAGCAACATGGATGAGCCTGGAATGCATTATGTTAAATGAAATGTCAGGTACAGAAAGATAAATATTATATGTTCTTACACATATATGGGAACTAAAAAAAGTTGAACTTATAGAAATATAGAGTAGAACTGTAGTTCCTAGAGGCTGGGAAGGGTGGGGGAGGAGGAACAAGGAGAGGTTGTTTAATGGATACGAAATTACAGCTAGAGAAGAAAAATAAATTCTGGTCCAAGGTAGTGCAATGTGTCTATAATTAACAATAATTTATTGTATGTTTTCAAATGGCTAGAAGAGAGGAGCCCAAATACTCTCATCGTAAAGGAATGATAAATGTTTGTTCTGATGTATATACTAATTACTCTTATTTGATCATTATGCATTGTATATATCTATTGAAATTTAATTCTATACCTCATAAATATGGACAATTGTTTCATGTCAATTAAAAAGAAGAGATAAGAGTGTAAATGCTCTCTGTCTTTCTCTTCCCCAACCCCAGTCCACCATGTGAGGACATAGTGAGAAGGTGGCTGTCTACAAGCTAAGAAGTGAGTCCTCACCAGAATCTGACCCTGCCAGATCTTGGCTTTAGACTTCCCAGCCTCCTGAACTGTGAGAAGATGAACTTTTGTTATTTAAGTCACCTAATATATGGTAATTTGTTGAGGCAGCCTGAGCAGACTAATATAGTTGGCTTCTTAAGGTGATAATATGCACCCGAGATAATTTACAAAAGGTCAAGCAAGAGAGCACCAGGTCAATCAACAACCAGGCACCCACAGAAGCAAATGCAGTTTTGTTTTGTTTTTTTTCTTCCAGGGGGTGAGCAATCCCAATTTCGTTATACAGATTTCTAAAGATTAATTTAATCAAATACAAGTTAACACTCAAAAATCACCAAAAACATAAGTAATCAAGTTACTATGAATGAGAGTTACCAGGAAAAATAAATGGATTTAAATTCCCAAGGACTACTAATATTAAAAGCGAGAAAATATGTCATCTATATATGAAATATTTTTTAAAAAATGAAAGGCAACATAAAACAATATTACATATTTCTAATTTATTGGATTTCACCAGAGAAAGTAGACTGGAAAATAGTTAAATCACTCTTGGTAGAAAAGTACAGGGTTAACTTTTTAAACATTTGATAAACTCCTTAAAGCAGGTGCATACTCATTCTCACATGGTAAGGGTCTACTTATCTGTTAATTCAGGTTTGATTAGTATGCTATTCAGTTCTTTATGTCTTCTCTTACTTCTTATTCCAGACCTCTAAAGAGATGTATTAAAATCCCTCACTGAGAGTTGTATTTTTTCTGAGTGTTCTTCATTCACATAAGAGTTGTTTAATCTCTGTAACTGCTCTCTTGTTTTGTGTATTATGACTGCTGTTTTCTTTGTCCAGGATGCTGATTGTTCCTCACTATACGACATCTCTTTATCATGCTTAGTGTTTTTGACCTTAATTTTATTTTGATTTTAACATTGTCACTCATGCTTTCTTTTGTTTTCGGTTTCCTGATATCTGTTTGCCCACCCCACTATTTCAGCATTTATCTTTTTTACATTTTCTTTTAAACGCATTTCTTGTAAAGAGCTGAGCTTTGTTTTTTTTGTTTGTTTGTTTTTGTTTTTTTTAAGCCAACGTAGTAGTCTGTGCTTGAATGGAGTATCTTTTTCTGCTCGTGGTATGTATAAAGCCGGATACACTTGATTTTATTCCTTCATTCTTACTTTGAGTTTATTACTTATGCTATTTAGGCTGCCCTGTCCCTTTTGGAGGGGCAGGAGCTGGTTAAACCACATTTCCTTTTAATTCATTTTGCTACACTTTCTATTTTTTTGGTTGGCTAGCCACACTTGCAGATTGGCCCCGAATAGTCTCTGTGGTGCCCATGTCTAGAGTAATCATAGATAGAGTCGCCTTTCACTGTTAAAAGTGCCTTGTTTGGATGATGTGTTGTGTGGTCATTCTATTTATTTCTACTGATTACTTTCCCTTTTTCAGTGTTCATAACCATATATGTATTTGTTTACTATAATGTGGAAAAAACACCACAACTATTTATGTAACAGTTTTTATTCTCCTTCCTCTCAGCCTGAAAGGGTGATATCTTTTTAAAAAGATCATTTCCCACATTTCTGTTCCCTACCCTATGAAAATTTGAAACACTTTTACTTCTTCCATTTTCCACAGCCCCAAATTTGAGGTTTTTCTTTGATATTTTACTTCATTTAATTCCAAAATAGTATAAGAATGTACTTGTCACATGCTTTTTTTAAATGTCAGAAATTCTTATTTAGCATTTATATTCACTCGCAGAGTATCACCATTCCTTTTGATATAACTCAAGACAGACCCTTCACTATTTTCTCTCTTGGTGATTTCAGGTATCCATTCTGATTTTTTTGATATTTGGATACAGTCTTTCTGAGGTATTTCATTGATTGGAGTTTTGTGGGTGACAGAGGCCCCAAGTTTTTCCTATCTTCATATAGCCTTCACCCTGTGACAAATAAGTTATCGTAATGAGCAGAGCATTGCTGGTGCAGTTTCCTTGGAGGTCTCTACATGTTAATCTGCTGTCTTCCAGCAGAATCTTCTCCTTTAGGATTAAGTCCAGAGTCTTCTGCTTGTTTTTACCTCTGTCTGATAGCTGAGCACCCTTGGGTAGGTATTTTCTCTTTTCTGCCCACTGAGGCTCTGTGATGGGATCCAGAAACAGGATCCCATAAATGGTTCTGCAGCTAGAATTGGTAGGTTTTTGGTTCCCTGCAAGGGCATCAGGAGGCTGTCACTGTACTGCCATAAAGGTAGAAAGGACACTGTCCATCTGCTCACTTCCTCATTAACTTAGGCAAGGCCAGAAATAACACACAATAACAACCTCTCTCTTCATCTATTTTTAAGCACAAATGAGTGCCTGTTGTTGAGTTCTACTCAGACAACTATTATCTCATTGGAGATAGATTTCTGGGCACTTTCCCCTCTCCAATAAAACATAATTTAAAAGGGGAAAGGATTTTGTCTGTTTTGTTCACTGCATTATCCCTAGTGCTGAGAAGAGTGCCTGGCATAAGTTAATGAACGAATGGATGCACTTTAGAAGCAATATTCAACAGTAAGCTGGCATAAGTTTTGAAAAGTGACTTCTATAGCAACTTTCCAAGCATTATATACTGATTTATTACAATAAGGCAATTTTTTTTTCCTTTAAAAAGGTGTGCAAAAAACTTATTTGACTTACTGAAAATAATAGTTAAAAGTACCAGTTTGTCATCTTCATTTTTTTTATCCAATAAACAAGAAAAGATAAAACATTGAGCATATGGTGAATATTAAGAGGGTTAAAAATACATAAAAAGGAATTTTACTAAGAGCCTCCCAAAGCAGTGATCCCTTAAAAGATACACAGATGTACCTCTGAAGACTATGTTTCCAGTAGAGAGAAGTGTCTTTCCTAAGTATGAATTTATGGCTGCAAAGCTTGGCTTGTTTCTTTGAGGATGTTTGTGATCTGACTTGCAGGAGATCACAGCCAGGATCCATAAGACTGCAGGACAAAAGTTCAATTGTCATCTTCATATAAGGCTTGAAGAGGACAAGATGCAGATAGGCCTGGACTGGACAAGTGATATCTACATGTAGTGACATTAAAGAGGACATAATGAGGATATGGGGCAACGCTGACACTCAGAGGCATTCTCCTTTTTATTTTCTAATTTAGAATGGGGAAATAGAAGACAACCCTCCTGTCCTCTTGTCTGGTTTTATCATTTATACTAATGCTATCTATTGTGTTCTGAACAAATATTCTGAATGTAGGTCCATACAGGAAGGTCCCAAGATGCAGGATGAAGGAAGAGTAGACTCCTACTATAATCTGTGTGGAGAAGGATGTATTCTGAATTTTAAGAAATGAGGTCTTGCAAATTAAGCATTAGACTGATGTGGTGATGCAATTCATTTCTTCCTTTGGTTTTACTTTCTCTTTGGTCTCATTGTCAGGGAGTCTGGATATGCTCCAGGTTTCTGCCAATGGGGAAAAAAGAGCATTTTCCTGCATATACGAGGATTGGGTGTTAGATAATGGCAAACTTGAAACCACAGGGCCCCATAAGGTTGGCTTTGCATCTGGGGTCACGTCTATGCATTAGGTAATGTAGCCATTCCTATCTTATCCCTTGTTTATAACTTAAATTTTATTATCATTGAGCTTTTAGCAAAGTTGCATGCCACATTAAAACCTGACCTCCCCTGTGCTCTGGGGAAGTAATGAAAAGGCCTATGTGGGGAGGGGGCAGTCATATTCTCCTGATTTATCTTGCAACTTTTTGGCCGCTCCTTGTCAGTCTTCTCTACTGGGTCCTTCTCATCACCCTTACTTTACACATTAGAGATCCCTAAAGTTTAGCCCATGGACCTCTTTTCACTTTAAGATCCCTAAAGTTTAGCCCATGGACCTCTTTTCACTTTATCTGCATTCTCTCCTTTCTGTGGTAATCTCACAGTTTTATGTCTTTAAATATAGTTTCCTCAACTTCTGTGACCAGTAACAATCTTTAGATTACATAAAAAATATTAGAATCATACTTCTTCCTTTTCTTCAAGTTGTTTAACCTGATTTATTTGTAAATTCTATTGGTTCCACCTTCAAACTATATTAATAGTATATTATAATCCATTCACTCCTCCCCACCTTCACTGTTATGACCTTATGTTTTCACCTTATCAGTTTATGTCACATTTCTCTTGCTTTGATTAGCCCAATAGTTTCTCTATTTTTGCCTTGATTCCCTTCTTTATGTTCTTAACACAGAGCCAGAATGATCTTCTGAAGGTAAAACTAGGCAAATGTCACTTTTCTGTTGAAAATGCTGCAATGGCTTTTCATCCATGTGGATAAAAGCCAAAGTCCTCCATGGCTGACAGCACCCCGTAAAATCTGGACCCCAATTATCTCTGATCTCACCTGTCTTTACCCCTTTCCAGCTCATTTTGCTCCAACCACACACATGTTTTTGCTAGTCCTTGAGCCTAACACACACATTTCGGACTCAGAACCTTTTCATATGTGTTTTTCATCCAGATACAAAGGTAACTATATGCCTCACTCTCTACCTTCCTTAAGGTTTTTACCAAGATCTTGTTCCTGTGTGGTTCCTCTTGGTTATCTTATTTAAAGTTAAAATTCTCCTTAATCCCAACATATCCTATTACACTTCCTTGCCTTAATTCTTTTCTATTTATTACTTGTCACTAGGGAACATGACATCTGTTTTATTTACTTAGTTATTTTATTTATGTCAACTGCCATACTCACCTCAATCTCAGCAGAATGTGAGTTCCAAGAAATAATGGATGTTCTTCTGTTTTCTTCTCTCTTCTCTGTTGCAGCCCCAGGGCTTGGAAAGGTGCAGGCAACATAGTAGGAGATGAATAAATTTTTGTCAACTTAATGAACGAATGAGTGAATCAGCCAATCAGCCAATCTTCTCTGAGACCACGGTGTTGGCAACAGTAGCTGTTTGATGAGAAATACATTCTGCAGCTGAGAATTAATAGACAGAAAGAAGTAAGGTTAATAGTCTAAGTCAAATGATAGGAAAGTAGTGACAGCAGAGTAATGAAAATGGATGTCATGTGACAAACCCCTAGGGACTCCAGAAATAACAGAGTCAGAAAAGAATCCTCAAAAGAGGGCTCAAGTTCTTTCAGAGACAGTTGGTGCTCTTAAGAGCAAAATTTAGTCTTGTGTATTAATGAGACATTCTTTGTATACACAGAACGGTGAAAACCGTGGTCACTTAGTGTTTACTTTTATATTTGTGTGTAGTTTTGAGTATGTTTGCATACCCTGAAATATGTGTGTGTATGTGCATGAGATCATGTGTCTATATGTGTATTTGCTGATCATGTGTGTAATGTCAAGGTATTAATAGTAATTACATGTTATATCTAGGATTAGAGTTATAATTATGAGTATATTTTAATTTTTTAATTTTTAATTTCTTCTATAACTTGCATAAGTAACATTTGGTACAAGAAAAAATGTTGTTATAATGGTTGTAGTTTACTTCAAATGCTTCAGCATACACAGTGTGATGTTATGTGTTTGTTGCCTAGGGTCTAATCAGGAAGGATATACTTCTGAATTGGCCACTCTGAACAGTTTTAATCCATGTATTCCCATCAACCAAGCCACTTTGTTAAGTGGCATGTTGAATATCAGAAGTGGTATTCAACAGCTGGTATGGAATAGCTTTTGCTGATGAAAATGATGACCTATTTCTTAGACTGACGATTTCATAAAATTATGGAAATATGGACATTATGAAAATTCTAAATTTATAGATTGGTTAAAAAGATTTTAAAGACATTCCCACCCATGCATGGAGGAGGACTAAAGATTCTATATTTAATCTGTAGGAAGGATGCTGTAAACTAAATCCCTGCATGGTTCAGTAGCCAGCCAAGTTGTCTTAGGGATTCCGATTGCTTGATCCCAGCCTCTAAGGTGAGAGAATCTTGCTTCTGGAATTGGGTATTTGCCCCAAATGAATAACTAATGTAAACCGATGATTAGAACAGTTAAAAAGATAGAAACCTGGAACTTCATCCAGTTTACAGAACAAGCTGTAAGATCCCTTTTATTTATTTTTTTTTTATTTTATTTTTTTTTTCATCCCTGGCATTTATCTTCTTTTTTTTTTCTTTTTTTTTCTTTTTTTAAAAATTTTATTTTGTCGATATACATTGTAGCTGATTATTGCTCCCCATCACCAAAACCTCCCTCCCTTCTCCCTCCCCCCCTCCCCGCCAACAATGTCCTTTCTGTTTGCTTGTCAAATCAACTTCAAATAATTGTGGTTGTTATATCTTCTTCCCCCCCCCCCCCGGTTTGTGTGTGTGTGTGTGTGTGTGTGTGTGTGTGTGAATTTATATATTAATTTTTAGCTCCCTCCAATAAGTGAGAACATGTGGTATTTCTCTTTCTGTGCCTGACTTGTTTCACTTAATATAATTCTCTCAAGGTCCATCCATGTTGTTGCAAATGGCAGTATTTCATTCGTTTTTATAGCTGAGTAGTATTCCATTGTGTAGATGTACCACATTTTCCGTATCCACTCATCTGATGATGGGCATTTGGGCTGGTTCCAACTCTTGGCTATTGTAAAGAGTGCTGCGATGAACATTGGGGAACAGGTATACCTTCGACTTGATGATTTCCATTCCTCTGGGTATATTCCCAACAGTGGGATGGCTGGGTCGTATGGTAGATCTATTTACAATTGTTTAAGGAACCTCCATACCATTTTCCATAGAGGCTGCACCATTTTACAGTCCCACCAACAATGTATGAGAGTTCCTTTTTCTCCGCAGCCTCGCCAGCATTTATCGTTCATAGTCTTTTGGATTTTAGCCATCCTAACTGGGGTTAGATGGTATCTCAATGTGGTTTTGATTTGCATTTCCCGGATGCTGAGTGATGTTGAGCATTTTTTCATATGTCTGTTGGCCATTTGTACATCTTCCTTAGAGAAATGCCTACTTAGCTCTTTTGCCCATTTTTTAATTGGGTTGCTTGTTTTCTTCTTGTAAAGTTGTTTGAGTTCCTTATATATTCTGGATATTAATCCTTTGTCAGATGTATATTTTGCAAATATTTTCTCCCACTCTGTTGGTTGTCTTTTAACTCTTTTAATTGTTTCTTTTGCTGTGCAGAAGCTTTTTAGTTTGATATAATCCCATTTGTTTATTTTTCCTTTGGTTGCCCGTGCTTTAGGGGTCGTATTCATGAAGTCTGTGCCCAGTCCTATTTCCTGAAGTGTTTCTCCTATGTTTTCTTTAAGAAGTTTTATTGTTTCAGGGTGTATATTTAAATCCTTAATCCATTTTGAGTTGATTTTAGTATACGGTGAGAGGTATGGATCTAGTTTCATTCTCCTGCATATCGATATCCAGTTATCCCAGCACCACTTGCTGAAGAGGCAGTCCCTTCCCCAGTGAATAGGCTTGGTGCCTTTGTCAAAGATCAGCTGGCAGTAAGTGTGTGGGTTGATTTCTGGATTCTCTATTCTATTCCATTGGTCAGTGTGTCTGTTTTTATGCCTGTACCATACTGTTTTGGTTATTATAGCTTTGTAGTATAGCTTAAAGTCAGGTAGTGTTATGCCTCCAGCTTTATTTTTTTTTGCTGAGCATTGCTTTGGCTATTCGTGGTCTTTTATTGTTCCATATAAATGTCTGAATAGTTTTTTCCATTTCTGAGAAAAATGTCTTTGGAATTTTGATGGGGATTGCGTTGAATTTGTATATCACTTTGGGTAGTATGGACATTTTCACTATGTTGATTCTTCCAATCCAAGAGCATGGAATATCTTTCCATCTTCTTATATCCTCTCTAATTTCTCTCAGCAGTGGTTTGTAGTTCTCATTATAGAGATTTTTCACATCCTTGGTTAACTCAATTCCTAAGTATTTTATTTTTTTGGTGGCTATTGTAAATGGGCAGGCTTTCTTGATTTCTCGTTCTGCATGTTCACTATTGGAGAAAAGAAATGCTACTGATTTTTGTGTGTTGATTTTGTATCCTGCTACTGTGCTGAAATCATTTATCAATTCCAACAGTTTTTTGTAGAGGTTTTAGGCTGTTCGATATATAGGATCATGTCATCTGCAAACAGGGACAGTTTGACTTCATCTTTTCCAATCTGGATGCCCTTTATTTCCTTCTCTTCTCTGATTGCTCTGGCTAGTACTTCCAACACTATGTTGAATAGGAGTGGTGAGAGTGGGCATCCTTGTCTAGTTCCTGTTCTCAGAGGAAAAGCTTTCAGCTTTTCCCCATTCAGGATGATATTGGCAGTGGGTTTGGCATATATGGCTTTAATTATGTTGAGATACTTTCCCTCTATACCTAACTTATAGAGGGTCTTTGTCATGAATGAGTGCTGAACTTTATCAAATGCTTTTTCAGCATCTATAGAGATGATCATATGGTCCTTGTGTTTGAGTTTATTAATATGGTGTATCACATTTATTGATTTGCGTATGTTGAACCAACCTTGCGTCCCTGGGATGAATCCCACTTGATCGTGATGAATAATTTTTCGTATGTGTTGCTGTATTCTGATTGCTAGTATTTTAGTGAGGATTTTTGCATCTATATTCATCAAGGATATTGGCCTGTAGTTTTCTTTTTTGGTTATATCTTTACCTGGTTTTGGTATCAGGATGATGTTTGCTTCATAGAATGAGTTTGGGAGATTTGCGTCTGTTTCAATCTTTTGGAATAGTTTGTAAAGAATCGGTGTCAATTCCTCTTTGAATGTTTGGTAAAATTCTGCTGTGAATCCATCTGGTCCTGGGCTTTTCTTTGTTGGGAGCCTTCTGATAACAGCTTCAATCTCCTTTATTGTTATTGGTCTGTTCAAATTTTCTACGTCTTCACGGTTCAGTTTTGGGAGCTTGTGTGTGTCCAGAAATTTATCCATTTCCTCCAGATTTTCAAATTTGTTGGCGTATAGTTGTTTATAGTAGTCTCGAATGATTCCTTGTATTTCAGATGAATCAGTTGTAATATCGCCTTTTTCATTTCTAATTTTTGTTATTTGAGTCTTCTCTCTTCTTTTTTTTGTTAGCCATGCTAATGGTTTGTCTATTTTATTTATCTTTTCAAAAAACCAACTTTTTGATTCGTTGATCTTTTGAATTGTTTTTTGGTTTTCAATTTCATTCAGTTCTGCTCTGATCTTAATGATTTCTTTCCGTCTGCTAACTTTAGGTTTGGATTGTTCTTGTTTTTCTAGTTCTTTAAGGTGAAGTGTTAGGTTGTTCACTTGCCATCTTTCTATTCTTCTGTAGTGAGCATTTAATGCAATAAATTTTCCCCTCAATACTGCTTTTGCAGTATCCCACAGGTTTTGGTATGATGTATCATTGTTTTCATTAGTTTCAATAAACTTTTTGATTTCCTGCTTGATTTCTTCTTGGACCCATATGTCATTAAGTAGAATGCTGTTTAATTTCCATGTGTTTGTATAGTTTCCAGAGTTTTGTTTGTTATTAATTTCTAGTTTTAATCCATTGTGGTCTGAGAAGATACATGGGATAATTCCAAATTTTTTGAATTTATTGAGACTTGATTTGTGACCTAATATGTGATCTATCCTGGAGAATGATCCATGTGCTGCTGAGAAGAATGAATATTCTGAGGTTGTTGGGTGGAATGTTCTGTAGATATCTGCCAATTCCAATTGGTCTAGAGTCTTGTTTAGATCTTGTGTTTCTCTACTGATTCTTTGCCTAGATGATCTGTCTAATATTGACAGTGGAGTGTTCAGGTCCCCTGCTATTATGGTATTAGTGTCTATTTCCTTCTTTAGGTCTAATAGAGTTTGTTTTATAAATCTGGCTGCTCCAACATTAGGTGCGTACATATTTATGATTGTTATGTCTTCTTGATGGATCAGTCCTTTTATCATTAAGTAGTGTCCCTCATTGTCTCTTTTTATGGTTTTTAGTTTAAAGTCTATTTTGTCAGATATAAGAATAGCTACTCCAGCTCGTTTTTCTTTTCTGTTTGCATGGTAAATCTTTTTCCATCCTTTCACTCTTAGTCTGTGTGAATCTTTATGGGTGAGGTGGGTCTCTTGTAGGCAGCATATAGTTGGGTCCTGCTTTTTGATCCAGTCAGCCGATCTGTGTCTTTTAATTGGGGAATTTAAGCCTTTAACATTAAGAGTTGTTATTGAAAGGTGTTGATTTATTCCTAGCATTTTATTGGTTGTTTGGTTGTCTTAGGTGTCTTTTGTTCCTTGCTTTCTGATTTACTGTTTGGTTTCTTTGTTTGTTGGTTCCTTAGGTTGTAGATAGTGTTTTTGTTAGCTTGTTTTCTCTTCATGAATGCCATTTTTATTGTACTAGCGGGTTTAGATTTTTCTTGGGTTTTTATGGCAGTGGTAGTTATTTTTCAGGAACCAAACCCAGTACTCCCTTGAGGATTTCTTGTAAGGGTGGTCGTGTGGTAGTGAACTCCCGCAGTTTTTGTTTGTCTGAGAAATATACTATTTGCCCCTCATTTCGGAAGGATAGCCTTGCAGGGTAGAGTATTCTTGGCTGGCAATCTTTGTCTTTTAGTATTTTGAAAATATCATCCCATTCCTTTCTAGCTTTTAGGGTTTGTGATGAAAAGTCTGATGTTAACCTGATTGGGGCTCCCTTATAGGTGATTTGACGCTTCTCTCTTGCAGCTTTTAAGATTCTCTCTTTGTCTCTGAGTTTTGCCAATTTGACTATGACATGTCTTGGAGAAGGCCTTTTTGGGTTGAATACGTTTGGAGATCGTTGAGCTTCGTGGATTTGAAGATCTGTGATTTTTCCTATACCTGGGAAGTTTTCTGCCACTATTTTGTTGAATATGTTTTCAATGGAATCTCCATTTTCCTCCCCTTCTGGAATACCCATGACTCGGATATTTGATCGCTTATGGTTGTCTGATATCTCTCTCAGATTTTCTTCCATGTCCTTGATTCTTTTTTCTTTCTTTTTGTCTGCTTGTGTTATTTCAAATAGCCCATCTTCAAGTTCAGAGGTTCTCTCTTCAACTTCGACAAGCCTGCTGGTTAAACTCTCCGTTGTGTTTTTTATTTCGCTGAATAACTTCTTCAGTTCAGCAAGTTCTGCTACATTTTTTTTCAGGACATTGATTTCCTTGTACATTTCCTCTTTCAGATCCTGTATACTTTTCCTCATTTCATCATGATGTCTAGCTGAGTTTTCTTGTATCTCTATCTCATTCAGTTTCCTTAGAATTATCACTCGAAATTCCTTGTCAGTTATTTCAAGGGCTTCTTGTTCTATAGGATCTAGAGTATGAGATTTATTAACTTTTGGTGGTGTACTTTCTTGATTTTTTGTATTTCTGGTGTCTTTTTTTTGGTGTTTATTCATTGTGGCAGGGGGTTTCACAGTCCACCGTTTTGAGACTAATGACTAACTAGGATGTTGCTGTGGTTGCCAATTTGGTATGGTTCACGCCGTGACTGCTCAGTTGGCCTCTAATGTCTTGTGTGTGTGGTTGCCTCGGGTCTTGGGCTTCTCTGGGGAGCCACCTTTCTGATCAGCTTGGACTCTGCTGGGCTGGTGGATCACGTACCACAGGGTGTGTGATCTCTGTTGAGCTTTCGCTTCCTGTACAGGACTTCTCCCCGTTCCGTGTGCTCTGGCCCAGGCTGTTAGATCGTGCAGTGGCGACCCCACCGGGTGTGTGGTTTCTGTCGAGTCTCCGCCTCCCTAGCCGCACGTCTCCCCCCTCTGTGCACACTGTGCTGGGCTGGGGTGTGTCTTCTGCACCCCTCGTCTATCAGCTGGGCCTTCAAGACCCTGCTCAGGACCGCCTCGCCCAGGAAGTCTACCAGGTTTCTGCTAGGCACAGACGACCGGTCTCTCTGGGTGCCTTTGTAGCACTGTGTAGATCTTTCTCGGGTCTTGTTCACCTTTGTATCACCCCCGGTATAAACCGAGTCTAGTGCCCGCCTGCAGCCTGCTCTCTGGCAGGTTCAAGCGGACCTGGGAACTCTCCTACCACACTATTCCCAACCAGAAATTCGTTAGGCTTTTTTCCAAACTGGTGGTCGCAGAGATGGTATCTGCCTCCCAGTAACAGGAAGTTTACCGGGGCCGGAGTCCAGGGTGTGGTGGAGTGACAGTCGGCCCGCCCGTACCTCCTTGCCCTCCCAACACTGGTGGGGACGCCCCACGCCCCCAGCCCCGCCAGAGAACCGCGGAGGGAGTGGGAGCGGAGACCGGTCCGCAGGCTCCAGAAAGCCCCGCGCCAGGCCAAGCAAATGGGCTCAGTGATGGCCGAGCAGGGCGGAGCTGCCCACACCTGGGAAAATGGAGGCAGCACCGGGCGGTGAGTGGCCTGGTGGTGCAGGCGGGAGCCGCGTGGGCATCCACCCCCCGAACAGAGCTGTGCCAGGGATCACTCACAGTGCTGTGCCAGGTCGGGTGTTCGCTCTCTGTCTCTGGTTTGTCGCCTTCCGTGTTCTTGGCGCTGCCGCCTCGGGCTGTTCAGTCACGGCACGGCTCGGGCACTCCCAGGAGTCTTCTTTAATGCCGGCCTGAAACCTCGAATCCTGAATAGGGCAGCTGGCTGCCTTCAGTGCGGCCCCAGCCTCTGGGATCCTGGCTGCATCCACAGCAGCCCTGGCGCCGTGTTCCCTGTTTCAAGACTCGCTTTTGCAGCTAAGAATCATTTCTTTTCCTGCTCCACACTTCAAAGCTGTTGCCTGTAAATGAGGCAGCCTCTCCTGCCGGGGGCAAAGTGGTGTTGAGCCCCCACGACCGGCCAGCAGCTGTAGTCCTCCCTTAAGAGATGGTGAGAGGAAGGTCCATAAGTTTCCCGGCTGCCTGAGGCCCAGTGGCCGCCTTTTACACCTCAGCTACTCCACGCCAGCCGCCGCCATCTTGAAACTCCCCCTGGCATTTATCTTCTAACACATGTCCCTGTTCCCTGCCTCATGGCCACAGACAGAAAAAGGTGTAAGATCCCTTTTAATGTGTGATTGCTAACAAGTATTTAGTTAGCAAATGCCTGTTTGGTAGAATTGCATCTCAGTGTGGCATTCCCATAACTTGATAGGTAGGGGAGTAGCTCACATTCATTCATCTCAGACTTTTTCAGCAGGTGCCAACATCCACCCAAAGAAATGGAAGTCAGGTCTGGCTTAAGTCAGATTGTAAGAAAACCATGTTTAGAAGTAGTGTGATATCTAAAGTTCTCATGCTATTCATCCCATCTATAGTTTTTTAAAATAAAAATTAACTTTCTGCAGAGAATTATTCAGATGGCTTTTATTTAAATATCTGTAGTGCAGGTGAGGCAGGAAGCCTTGAATTGTATTTCTTTACCTCTACTGGTTGTATTTTAGCATATCAATTCTTCTGCATGACTTGGAGATCAAAGTACACGAAAAATGTAGAAAGAATGCTTTTGGTTAAAGATATTAAAAATCATGTTATGTCTCAGATCCAATTTCCCGTTTGCTATTTCACAGAGAGCGTTATATTATTTACCCTTAATTTCAGCTGAAAACATGCTGCAAAATATAACCCACAATTACTGTTTGTTTGTTTTTCTAAAGGCAGGTATGTAGAAGTTTTCACTTTGAGGCTTTCTACTTTTGCTTTGATTTGTGTCTCTCTTTAACCCATCGTGAAATGAGAGACGTGAGCACTGTGATCTGCATCTTTCATTAATAAGGCTCTGGGTCAGTCCTTCAATAAAAGTAAAATCGAAATCTGTATTTGCTCCAACTTCAGATGAATTGAAATTAGCTCCAATAATTTCTTTCGCATTCAGCAAATATTTTATTTATTCTTTTGTTTACTTTATATATTGGTCATCACTTTTTTATGTAAATAAATGTTTCTATCTGCTCATCCTTCTTTTATTGCCTCTTTCTTGAGTAATTTGATGTGATAGAAACTTGATTAAAATCATGTTTTCACCTTTTTATATCTCATCATTCCTAAATATAGTTAATGTGGTGGAGGGAAATACTTTTCTTTGATTACAATCATATATAAAATTAATATTACTATGCCTTTTGAAGGATAATGCAGTGCATTATCTAATAAATAAAATTAAATGAACAAAACAATTCTAATTTTATTTATATTATTTATGTATTTATTTTTATTGAGGTATAATTGACCAATAAAAATTGTATACATTTAAGGTGCACGAAATGATGATTCAGTGTATGTATTTATTGTGAAATGTTTACCACAATCAAGTTAACATATATATCACTTCACACTTTTGTGTACGTGTAAGATTAGCAAATTTTAAGTATATAATAGAGCATTATTAATTTTAGTCACCATAGTGTACATTAGATTCCTAGAATTTATCTCATTTTATTTGTAACTAAGTTGGAGAACTTGTTGCTAAATCTTTTGAATGTAAAATGTGATATAATCTATATAACTTTATTTGTATATAAAGCATTTAAAAAGTAGTGGGGTTTGTGCTAACCTTGGTTACATAAGAAATGGTTACTTTGCAATCCGTATATTTCTGTTCTTTTTAGATTTTGTCATATTTATGTGGTGATTCGAGTTTTTCAACATTTTCTAAGTCTCAGATGACAGGATTTAATACCAGTTCTACAGCAAAGAGCGCTCCTAGCCAATGGTCTGAGGAGAGAATCAGGAATATTCGCCCCAACTCTCAGGCTAGAGAAAATGTTGAAAAGGCTCTCTAATACTAGAAAGAACTATATTAACACCTCAATTAATAATTAGAAATATCTGCTTTCAAAGACTTTCACAAAGAAAATATTTCACCTTGAAATGTGTCTCCTAGGGCTGAATTGCTTTTCACCAGTTGGTGCTGGATTGTCCATCTACAATGACCACAACTCTCACATGTGCTTATTGACTTGTGGGACCAAAATGTGTATCATCATAGCTGGGAAATATGTTCTCTGATTCTTTTTCTGTCATGTTTCTCCTCATCTCCATCTCTCATCATCGTCGTCATTGTCATTATAATCATTATCCTCTTCATCAAACAACCATTTACTGGTAAATTATTGTGTGTCAGGCACTGTGTCAGTACTTTAGATGCCTAGCGGTGTAGAATATTATTATGCATTATTGACATGTATCATAAAAATTTATCTGGAGTTTTTCTAAGAATATGTTAAAATATTAACTTTAAAAAAATCATCTTGATTAAGAATAAAGCAGAGTTTTACTAGATACCCTATTACACTTTTCTAGCTTTATAACTCTCATTAATTGATTCAATATAGTAATTTAGAGATTTAAAGGTATAATCAATTAGTAAATTTATAAACAATAAATAAATTATATTTATTGTATAATTACCACCGACTATCTGTTAAGTGAATTGCATAAATTATCTCAATTAAACTTTTTAAAAAATCTATTAAGTTGCAAGTATTATTATCCCTGCTGTTCAAAGGCAAAAATATGATGCTTAGAGACTTTAAACGATTTTCTTGTGGTTACATAGCTAGTATGGGGTGAAGCTAGAATTAAATCCATGACTTTGCAACAGAGAAATGGGGAATTTGATGGACAGAGAATCTAGTTTATATTCATTAATTTTACATACTTGCTATGGAAATGATCTGCTCATTCATCTAAGTGAAGAAATCACAGATTAAAAAGATTATTTGACTATTCTTACACTTGAGAATGGTTTTGATAAGTTATTTAGTCTAGTAGGTTGGTTTTTATTGCCATATGTTTTCATATTCAATGTGCACTATTCAGGTAACAAGCACATAAGCACAACATGGGTACATCCTGTATCTCCTCTAGTCTTTCTTTACTGATAATATAGTATGTGCAACCCAGCAAAGCTTATCTTTAACTTGTGATTTTGTGTTTGTCTTTATAATATTTTCCAACAATCTTTAACATACATCATTGCAAATCAACGCTTCTGATATCTATGCTATTTATTTATTTAGGACAGTAGCCCAGAATATGAATATTTATTCGTGGATGTATAGATGAATTTTGTATAATTCATATTTGTGAAGAGATTTCCACATGTGAAATGTGCAATATGCTACATTGTGCTTAGGAAATTATGCTGGACTAAGTCCCTGCATCTCTGCAATTGCTACGCACTTTCTGCGAACTATCACATATAGTACTCACGAGCAATGTTCATTCATTCAACATATCTGCTGTGGGCCTGGCCCTGTGCATTTGGTACTGAGGGGAAGTCAGATAAAAAGGAATGTGGCCACTGTCCTCACGAGACTTAAAATGTGCCAGAAAAAATGTACATTTGTTAAATAATCACCCAAATAAACAGGCAACTGTGAATGTGTTGAGACTGAGTGAAGGTTCCCCACACGAGGGAACACTTGACCTGAGCACTGAAGGAAGCTCAGTGCACAAAAGACCCTGGGCAGGAAGGTGTGGCTGAATTTAAGAACTGGAAAGAAGGTTGATGTGGCTGGACTACAGAATGAGGAGGAAAGGTGAGGCAGGCCAGTGAGCTAAGGCTGTGAAAAGCATGTAATAGGTCACTTTATAACTGTTGGTCTTCGTCCAAGAGCATTAAAGAGGTAGTGCAGAATCTGATGGTAGAGGGATGTCATCTGTGACCACATTCACATTTTTAAAAGAGCACTTTAGCTTCAGAGTAGAAAACAGAATGGAGTGGGAGCTAGAGGGGTGTACACTGCTAGAGTTCAGAGAGATGAGACCCGAAACCTCAATGGCAGTACAGGAAAGGGGGAGAAGATCTGCCTGGAGTCAAAGCCTGTGCTCATAGACTACACCTCTGAAGGCCCAGCTTCTATTCTGACGGCTGTGCACTTTGAGCACTTAATTAATGGCTATTATAATTTCTGGTACACCCTTTGAAAAGCAACAACTAAGAAATCGAAGTGGAACATTCCATATTTTTCAGACTACTGTCTGAATTCTTCTGACCCAGTGCTTCCTCACCTTGACAACACTTTGTAGTCAACTGGAGAGCTTTTCAATTTACTTCTCCTGGGCGCCACCCCTGAGGGGACAGTGGATTTGTGATACAGAGAGGATATTTCTATTTTATGGCATGATCCAGCAGATGCTATCGTATGGTCACAGTTGACAAGCCCTGTTCCAGCTCCTCCAATTTCTTGGGGAGATTGCACAAAGGTCAGCATTTAAATTATATCTTAAAATGACTGTGGAATGTTCCTAGAAGTCAAACTTTTATCTTAAAAAATATTTGGTGTCTTTCAAGCTTTACATATTTTTATTTGAAGATAAAATGTAGGGAGATTTCTATACACATAAATGTGGTAACATGAGTGACGTCTAAATGTACCCTGGGTCATTCACCATCTCCTTTTGGTGGTCATGAAAATATTCTCTCAGAGCACTTTGAGACACAATAAAGAAATGAGGTGCCTGTGCTTGACAACAGAGTTTCAGTTATTTACCTCTTCCTAAATCAGATTCCTCAGGAGAATGCCTCTCGAAGCAGAATCAACCCAAGTATTCACAGCCCGTCTCTTTCAGAGAAATAATTGTGCATCACTGTGAGTTCATAGCCGTCTCTCCTTCATTTTGGTGCTCTAAATTACTGGTTCAAAATGTCCTTTCCTTGGCGAGATGGAAAAGAACATGATACCCGGTTTCCTTTCTGCTGAAGAGCTAATAATGAGAAAATATTATGTCTGTCTTTGGCAAGTACATACCCCAGGAGAAATCTAAACACTGTTTCAACTAGCATCTCATTACAAGTGGAAACTTTTATCATTTTAACTCATCGAAAATATTTTTGGTGGTTGCTGTTGTGTGACTTTTGCCTTTGAAAGTTCAAAAATTTTTTGCGTGATCTTTGGTTCCAAGAATAACCCCTTGGAGTTTACCACCCATCAGTGTCTTCTTTGAATAAAGTCTATTTTATATTTTGATCAGATGGGGAGAGATAGTTGCTATCATTCCTTATATATATAAAAATTAAAATTATTCTTTTGACAACCAGAGATCTTTCAAGGACCTAAGTTTCTTAAAAAAAATTTTACCACCTACTTTCTTAAAAAGCTTGTTTTTTACCAAGATTTATTAGACTTTATAGAATACTGTGCCCCAGATCATTTTGTGATATAAAAATTAGGCAGCAAATAATTGTGTTTTCTGTTTCAGACCAATGAGATCATATCTGTCTCTCTGAAAAATTAGGAAATACGAGATATTTAACTATTTGCCCCTGTCACATTTACTCTCTTGTGTATCCTGTTTATACAAGTCCCCTTTACTCAGCTCTTTCTTATAATGTGAACTCTTTCTTACCACGCCATGATGGCTAGTTTTGTGTCAGCTTGGCGAGGTTATGGTCACCAGCTAATCAATGAAACAGTGACCTGGGTGCTTCTGTGAAGGTATTCCGTAGATGTGATTAAAGTTCAAAATATGTGGACATTAAGTGCGAAAGATTATCCTAAATAATTAGAGTGAGCCTGATTCAGTCAGTTGAAAGGGCCTAAGAGTAAAACTGAGGATTCTTTGAGGAAAGAGAAATTCTGCCTTTGGATAGCAGTTTCACCTCATGACCAAGAGTTCCACCTTGCCCTTCCTGATGGCCTGCCCTGTATCTTATGGACCTGCCTTGTCAGCTCCCACAATCTTGTAAGCCAGTCCCTTATATATAAATCTCCTTCTGGCTCTGTATTCTCTGGCTGATCATGTGTCTTCTTATTTTTTAAGTCCTCAGTGCACTCCTCCCATCTAAACACACTCTGGAGTAGAGCTTTTTAAACTTTAACTTGCAGAGAATCATCTAAGGATCTTGTAAAATACAGATTCTGTTTAGTATGTCTGGGTTGGGGTCTGAATATCTGCATTTTCAACAGTGTCCTAGATGCAGGGTTGATAAGCTTTGTATGTAAAGAGCCAGGTAGTAAATATTGTAGGCTTTGTGGGCCACGTGGTGTCTGTCACCACTACTCATCTCTGCTCTTGCAATGCAAAAACAGCCATAGACCATAGGTAAGCAAATGGATGTGGTTTGTTCCAATAAAACTTTGTTTATAAAAAAGGTGACAGACCAGGAGTGGCTGAAGTTCATCAACACCTGTCCTAGATTCTGCCAGTGCCATTGACTGAGACTACATTTTGAGCAGCAAGATGATGGGGCAGAGGTATGCAGCAAAAACATATAAATTTTTGTAAGGTCTATGTGGTATGTTCCCGTGGAGTGTTGAAGCCTTCTATTGCCAGCTTATGACAGCCAATTATTAAATATGCAGGAATTTTGTGATTCAGTTATAAAACTGTTAATATAGTGAAATTAGCTCTGGCAGAAATATTTACACCATGGAAATGGCAAATGCTACAAATCAGGGCTTATAATTTTTTCTCCCAGGGTGGGTTTTAGCAGCATACCACTTGTGTTAACTTCTTCAGAGTTATTTACAATGTGAAGTTCATCCTGGTTAAAAAGATTATAGAACTATATGTATATAAAATGGCAAATTAATTATTTCAGCTGATATGCCTTAAATATTTTGTTTAAATTTTACTTTTGGGTGAGTCTTTTGACAGACACAAGAGATGAGGTTCATCTAATTCTTTTTCCTGGCCTTGGAAAAATAAAAGCTGATTCAAAAATATTCATTGATTTTGGCAATTGTTTTTCCTTTTAAAGTATGACAGAGTTATTAGCAGATTTTTAGATCTCTAATAGTTTATGGGCTAAGGAATTAAAAGTGGTCCCATTTATTTCCCTCACATACTGTCATGCCTTTGGGTGTACCATCCTGTGCAGTGTGAGGCTGCACAATACTGAAATTACATAATGTTGACCATAAGGGGATTTATTTTTGATGTTAGTTGATAATATCTGTTTTCTTACTAAGATTTGAGAGGTATTTTTAATTAGATATTCATGTTATCCCTAGTAGAAGTATAAGCCAAATTTGTAAGCATTCAGTATTAAAATTGTCCTTAAGAATGTCTGTTTTTCTTTTCAGTTTGTAAATAAGTCACTAGAACCTGAGAGGTGAGATTAATGCTGTAGACCGAATATTTATATCTCCTCAAAATTTATATGTTGAAATCTTTATCTCCAGTGTGAGGGAATTACCAGATGAGACTTTTAGGAGGTGATTAGGTCATGAGGGTTGAGCCCTCATGAATGGGATTAGTACCCTTATAAAGGGCTAAAGAGACCAGAGTTCCCCTTTCCACCATGTGAGGTGCTATGGGTCAAACATGTCCTCAAAAGTTCACGTATTTGGGAACTTAACTTCTGTTGTAACACTGTTAAGAAGGTGGAAAATCCAATTACGGTATTTGCAAGGTAGGGTCTTTAAGGTCATTGCATTGCGAGGCCTTTGACCTAGTAAATGGATTGATCCATTCATGGATTAATGGGTTGATGATTTAATGGATGGTCATGGGCATAGTTCTGATAGTTTTATAAGGACAGTGAGTAAGCAGGTTAGCTCTCTTGCTCAGCCCATTCTCACCATGTGACAACCTGCATCTCTGGAGAGTCACGACAAAGTAAAAGTCCTTTACCATATGCACCCCTTGGACCGTGGACATCGCAGCCTCCAAAACTGATAGAAATAAATTCTATTTCTTTATACATTACCTAGTTTCAGGTATTCTGTTACAAGCAACAGAAACATGAGGACATACTGAGAAGGTGGTTGTCTATGAATGAGGAAGCAGGCTTTCACCAGATGTGGAATCTACTGGTTCTTGATTTTGGACTTCCCAGCCTCTAACACTGAGAAATAAATTTCTGTTGTTTATAAGCTAGTCTATGGTATTCTGTTATAGCAACCTGAGTGGACTAAGACAATAAGTAATTAGAATATCATAGCCAGTTAACAGCAGGGCTGGGCATGGAACTCAGAGCTTTTCTCCTGACTTCCTAGACTTCTTGTTACATTGTCCCCAACCCTTGTTCAATATCTTTAGCTCCTACTATGCAGCAGGCTGTGTGCTAGACTCTGAGCATATAAAGTTGAGTAAAAAAGTTTCCCTTATTCTGAATGAGCTCATAGTCTCTTTCTGTAAGTAATTCCAGTGTGCTAAAATATTTAATGCAGGTGGAAAAAAGTTCTGCAGGGGTGTCGAAGGTGAAACAAAGGACTCTGCAAAATAAGATGAGAAAAACTTCCAAGTGAAGAAACATTAGTGCTATTTCTTAACATGTGCATTTGTTGAAGGGTTAAATGAATGCATAGATGCATACATGATGAATAAATGAATGAGGTAAAATGCTTAGGCCAATGTCTTACAATAATGGCATTCATAAAGGTCAGTTCTCTTTGCCTTACTTACTATATGCTGTTCTGTCCAGTAAAGGAAGGGGTTACTGCAGAGGTACATGTTGTGGGAGATGAGAAGGGGATGAAAAAGGAACCCTTCAAGGACTGTGTATCCCAAATAGAAGAAATACACTTCTAGGGACAACAGAGATACAGCTTGAGGAGGTGTTTTTACCAAATAACCCTTTAAGATCTCCATATCCAGCACCCCTGGGTCTGAAGAAGAAAAAGAGGCTGGATGGTGGTTCCCCCAAGGCTTTCAACTCTTGCTTGTTAATTCCCGAGGCTCCTCTCACTAGACTCCCTCTTGTACGGTCACAGGTTTGCTTCAACTGCCTTGCACTGGCACCTGAGAGGCAGCCGTGCATATACCCCTCTTCCGAGGACCATCACTGGGGTCAAGTCAGCAGCCTGCATTTAGTCATGGGGGGATATTTAGACCTTGGGAATCAGCAAATGGTATAGATCAGGGACTTCAAAAAAATTTTTTTTTAATTTTAACTTCTCAATATGCATTGTAGTTGATTTTCATTTCTCTTTACCCATTCCTCTTTTCTCCCTCCCTCCAAGCCCTCCCCCCACTACATCATATCTGTTCACCTGTCTTAACAAGTTCAAGGAATTGTTGTGATTGTTGTGTCTTCCTCCCCCTCTAGGGACTTCTTAAAAATTCTTTTTTTAGAGAGCTTACTTACCGGTTGTACACATGCCGGTTTCTACAAACTGGCCATGACATGGAAGAGGCGACTGCACGGAAGGCACTGGGAGGACGGAGTGCTAGAGATGGGTGGAGGAAACCGGCTGCAGCCGTGTAGCTGTCGCTGGTCAGGATGGTGGTGGTGGGGAGACAGGCAGACCCAGGGCAGGTCCTCTGAGTGTGGAGATACAGAGGCAGGAACAGCAAAGGAGTGACTGTGCCACAGGGGAGGGACAAGAGCCACATGCATCTCACTACTGTTGTCCCTGAGAACTGGCACAAGTGTGTGTGCCCACACCCGGGTCTGGAGAGAAACCCATTCAACACATCGATTGTTCTCGAAACCTCTATGTATCTCGGCTGTCGTCAGAGGTATCGACAGGTTCTCTGGAAACTTTTCCCTCAACCTAAGGAAGAAACCTTTGGGATTCAGAGAAACCCTAGAGCTTGCCTGCCAGGTGCCTCAGTGTTGGCCTGAACTTTTCACCCAAAGCATGTAGTGACTTTTAACTTAATTTGTTTTATTTTATTAATTTATTTCCTGTAATGAGAGGTTGCATATTGAAAGTGGAACAATTTTGGCATGCGATCACTGCACTGAAGTATTTACTGTTGATTTTCAAAGTTTCTTTACTGGATTCCTCCATTTACCTGGTTATTTCCAAATAGTCCCCTCCCCATCTTTTGCAGGCTTTTTTCCTCCCTCTGTTTGGAAATTATTCTTTGGTTGGTTTGTTACAGCAAGGAAATTTTGCCTCCCGGTGAAATCAGTAATGTTGGCCACAGAGGTCTTTTGCTGGCTAGAGAGATTTTGTGCACTCATATTTTGGCATATCTCTTTTCTTAACTTAATTCTTGTTATCTACTTTGCTTAAGGGACTACAGCAATGAAGCTTCTGTGTTTTCTTTCATGTTGTCAAATGCTGCCAGCAGTGAAAGTTTAACAATAACAAGAGCATGGGATTCTGACAGTTCTTCCATCTTCTGTTCCCCACCTTAGGGCAGCAGGGCTCAAAGACAGGAACTCACAGCCAACAATGGCCCTTGGGCCGAAGTCTGTATTTCCTTTGCATACTTCAGAAATGACATTAAAATTGATTGTGAGCAGATTTGATTTTCAGTAGTATAGTATCATACAAATTACTAAAAAGGGGTTTGTGTTTTGGTCACTTAATTTAAACCTCTTGTACTCACTTTGTCTTTATTTAGCTTAGGTCAGAAGTGCTCAAAGTTAATTTTCTTAGCTGAGATGATGCCGTGGTTATGCTTTCACAATCCTGGTTAGCTATTTTCCTCACTTGCTTTTGATCTTGTAACACATAATTGGAAAGCCCTTTGAAAACCAATTTCCAAATACGGTTTTTGCTGATTGTGATTTTGGGTGCTACTTTCACTAGACAGTTCAGGGATCTAATGATGAAAACATTTCTCCAAAAAGAGCATCTAGGACTTAAACCTCCAAGGTAAAATATAGAAATGAAGTTACCAAAGCTAGAAAAGTATTCATACACATTTCACTTTGAATATTAAATTCCCTAAGATAAATATATATAGATATGTACCTGAAAGGAAATGGAACAATATTCATATTATATTACTAGAAAGTAAGACAATAAATATAGTCATTATACTATTCTTTAATTTTATTCATCATAATTAGAAATATTTTAAACATAGTAAATAAATTTTCCTAACAAAATCATCTATCACTGGCAAATTATTCATTTAAATTTTATCTCTCAGGAGAGTCCTCAAAATGATTTTTTACTATTAGTCCCTTTTGTATTTTACATCTTGTACATAGGAAATATATTTACAATATATTAATGTAGGAAAAGCTCAATATTTATCTATCATAATTTTATTTCAGATGCACAACTGGGTGTTATTAAAACTACAGTAAAAGTTATTTTCTTTCAGGTGGCATTTTAGAGGAAAAAAAGTGAAAATATTGATGCACAGAGAATCAAAGTAAATTAATCTGATAATATAAGTGAATTGAACAAGCTGTGCAATATAAATATTTTAATCACTTCTTGATCCAGAAGTGCCACATCTACAAAATGAGCAATTATGGTCTAGCTCTTGGGAGTTGACTCTAATTACAAAGCAGTAGGATATTACTAAATGTTAATACACATAAATATTAAACATCAGGACCTTGAATTTCTATGTGATTTTTAAAAATATACTTTATATTAGCTTTTTATATATAGGCCTAGGAGTTGAGGAGTATTAGTTATCTTTTAAATACTTTATCTACATTGTAAAATATTATTTACTGTTTCTAAGAACAGATATTTTAAAACTAGCCAATGAAAATGTATAAACATTTAGAAAACTAGCAACTTAGATTTCTCCATATTATGCTAGAGTATTCATACCTTGGGATCAAGAAGACTTATGTATGTCACCAAGAGCACCTGAGAGTCATGTTTATTGAGGAGTTAAAATGAGACAGACGTTGGGCTTCGGTAATCGCTTGTTCTGGCTTTCAGACCGAAGACCAGGGAGGCTCAACTGTAGAACTTTACTCTTTCCACTAGGATGTATTTTAATCCTGTGATTGAATTCTAAGACATCACAAGGCTCCTTTGTTAACAGGATTTTAGGGGAAAAGGGTCAACTCTTAGGATGCAACCTGGAGTGTATATATAGAACATAATTTTACATAGAGTTTGGAGGTGTGTGGTAGGCAAAATTCTAAGGTGGCCTCCAGATTCCTAGCCACATGTCTATTGTATACACATTTTCTCCCAGTTATTCAATCAAATGCTAATCTAGGTATTGCCATGAAGAGATTTTGCAATTGTAATTAAAGTACCAAATCAGTTGACCTTAAGATAGGAAGATTACACAACTGGTCCTGACTTAATCACATGAGCCCTTTAAAAACAGAGCTTTCTCTGGCTTATCACAGAGATGAAGTCAGAGGTTCAAAACACAAGAAGGATTTGACATACTGTTGCTGGCTTAGAGATGGAGGGGGCTCCGTGGCAGGAGTTGTGGGGAGCCTCTGGGAGCTGAGGCTGACAGCCAGCAAGGAAACAGGAACCCAAGTCCAATAATTGGAAGAAACTGAATTTTGCATATAAAAACAATGAGCTTGGAACAGATTTTTTCCTTAGAGACTCCAGATGAACTCATTCTAGTCAATATCTTTATTTTGGCCTTGTGAAACCCTGAACAGAGAACCCAGTCATGTTGGGCTGAACTTCTGACTCACAGAGCTGTGAACTCATAAACTGGTATTTTAAGCTGCTAAATTATGGTAATTTTTAATACAGTAATAGAAAACTAATGCAGTGGGTAAAAGGCTACATCAATTCTTCCACCTAAATCAAATCTTTATAGACATGTCTAGCAAAATCAGGGAAGAATAGCAGCAGGCATATGATGATGTCATAAAGCTTACAATATTCCTGAAATTTTATGATATATTTCAGTCTAGAAAGTAAGTGACTTCAAGATCTTCTCTTAGACTCAAAATCCCACCCCTGCTTATATCCTAGACTGAGGGGTCCTATATTTACTGTGTAGTACTGGCTGTTAAGAATGTGTTCCTGGGAACAAGTATGAATGTATATGTAATTGGATAGAGAGAAAAATATTTTAAGCAAAACTACATATATGTGAAGATCTTTTGGTCACAATTAATTTTTCTACTAGAAAAATCACATTTCGATAAAAGCTTACTTTATTATTATTATAAATTTCACACTTTTCACATCTTCTGACACTCAGTTTATATAAAACCCATGACTCAATCTTAACTAAAAGTTGTTGACCATAAAGCAAAATACCCTACTTGATAGTGTTTATTCTTCATATATAAAATGCCCCTGTGAGATTTTAAGTAAATTGCCAAGAAAATCACCTATGCCCATTTCTTCGTAATAAAACTAAGAAAGAATTTTCTGGCATGTTTCAACTGTTGTGTAATTTATCATATGTCGAGAACTCTTTATGCTCACCTAATCAGTAAACACAGTTGGAGTCAATGGCAAATTGCTGTCCGCAGTGGAAATTGCCAACAATTTTATTTCAACTTTCTGTTACAAGAATAAAGACAGAACATTTGTTCATGCTCTGCACATTACCCAGCCCTGTTTTTCCTCATACTTCCTCATTGTTTTGACATTTTAGTTATTTTCTATGCTTTACATAGTGCAAAATGCTTCTATGTCTATTATGACCAAATTTTAAAGTATGTCAAATTTATTACTCCTAGTTTAGAGGCAAGAAAATTGAATATGTTCAGGGACCTAGACAAAAATCATACAGATAGCAACTGAGTCCAAATTCAGCTTCCCTTTCTAGTGTAAAATGATGACTTGAACCATAATTAGAGTAAATTTTATAATGTATGAGAAATAGCACTTCATGAGTTTGAAGAATGCTGTTTTGAATGTAATTTTATCATAAGGCCTTTGTCAAGGAAGTGCTTCTTAGGAAAGTGAAGGGCCATAGATCCAGTTGCTTACCACGATTAGAATTTTCTGCAGTAATCAATAAGTTTCCAATGTATTACCAGGTTATATTTTCTAAATTCACAGATGCTGAGTTACACCATGTGTTACTCCTAAAGTGTGTAGCTGGAGCTGCCCTGGCCACGAATTGACCAGAGGCTGGCAGAGCTGTCACTTGTAAATGTAGTATGGCATCCACTGCAGGTAACTGCAAATGTGACTGCAAAAGTGACTGCTGTGTAGCTGACAGAAGCTAGTTGATCAATCACCCAATGTTGGTAAAAAAGGTGTTGACTTATGTTACTAATATCTTATGTTTTGTAAACCTTTAAAACAACGTGTGCTGTTTACTTTGAGAGAGTCTTCCTGGTAGTGTTGAAAGCCACTGTTGATCTTCCCTTTTTTACTGCGTCAAGGCCTGAGGATATCTGGCTTATGAGAACTGTAGGATACAAATATTTTGATTACCTACTTTATTAGTAAAATTTATAAGTATTTATCTTCATCTCTCTCTCTCTCCCCATGTGCATATATATATATATATATATATATATATATAAAATATATATTTACATATATATTCTACTGTGTTAATGTAGTTTTTAAAGGATGAGATTTTATGATGGCATAAAGTTTTAAAATTGTGTCTCCCTCCAGAGCACGATCTTGCCTAGCCTATCAAATAATCCCCCTAGTGACCACCATTTGCAGTGCTTGGGGAGGTCTAACCTGCAGTAAGAGCACGAGGAATATCAGACTTCATAATCACAAGACAGAGAGACAAAGAAAATGTAATGACAAGAACACAGAAAGAGGAACACAGGTTCTACAATTCAAATGTGACCTCTGCTTGGTAAGGGAGGGAGAAAAGCACCCAATATTAGTAAGTTCCTGATACACTTTTTATCCAGAGTTACACGGTCTGTATAATAATAGAATGTCCTGAGCCATAATGTCCTGTACGGGACCCGGCTACCGTTTAACTTTCTACTCAAAATTTCTGTTCATATTCTCTAAGTGGCTTGTTTCAAACCCCATTTGGTCAATCACATCACTTTCAGACTCTTCCTAGAAGCTAATGTCCTGTCAAAGTCCGAACTAATCACACTGGGATCTCTCCTAACCAGCTGTAGCCACGTCAGAGAAACATGAAAAGGAATAAGACAAAAAAGCAAAAGGCCTCTTTTGTTATGCATAGCACATATGTCAAAGAACTATTTCAGCAGGCTACTTTATTGCAAATACTCCATTCTTGGCACTCTCAATTCCATCTTGCCTATAGACAATCAAATAGACATCATCGTTATATTGTGACTATATTGACAAACAAATTGGAGGTATTTTGAATTCAAGAGATTGTGTATGCTTAGCAACTATTTTTTGATGAGGGAGTAATGTAGAGTTCTGCCCAAAAATGTGCCAGTTAGCGCTTATCTAAGCTGATTAATAAAATTTCTATTTCAAAATAGGAAAATTCAGTATGCTTTATTTCAACAAACTTTTGTCAATCATCTACTTTGGCCAAGACCCTTGCTATAAATTGCAGAAATTCTCATTTCTCCAACATTTTACTGTCAGTAGATGTGATAACACAAAGACAAGCAACATATAAAAAACAGTTTTATTTCTGTCCTTCCTCCTCAGTCCAACAGCCATTTCTCTGATCCAAAGCAAGCAGCAACTCATTCCAGATGGAAGCAACAGGCAGTGTGTTTTCTTATTTGTACAGCATTCATTCTCGTAGGGACTTTCTGAATGTAGACAGATTAGCAATCACACTCTATTCTTTCAGGCTTTATATTATATACAAGTAGGCCCACCCTTGGCCCTATGAATCATTATTTAATCTCAGAAAGTAGAAATTTCAGGAAATTACCAGAAATGCTCTAGTATATTATTTTACTCTCTTTAGTACTTTCTTTGTGTCTCTGTAAACTTGAACATATAAATCCTTTTACAGAGTCACATCTCTCATTCCTAATAACAGATAATATAGTTTAAAGGTGAATGTGTGTTTCTGTTTTCTGTGTTGTCAGTAAAAGTATACACCAAATTTTATTTGCTCTGCTTTCCAATTACTGTATGCAAAAACAAAATATGAAAAGTGCCACAAAGAAGTATGAATAACACTGTGTAAACTAAAGGAAGAAGCAAATGTCTCCAGTAGGGTTTCATGGAATGGGTTATTTGAGAGAAAGGTCTTGTGGGGCAGAAAAACAAGAGGAAGTAGATTATGGAAGGAATATACTCGAGAGAGAATAACTAAACCTTTTTGAGTCCAGCTCTATGAGCATTAAGTATACTAAAAGGGAATGCTGGAAATGTCCCTGGAAGCCAGGGTGGATGTTTAGATTAATTCATCAGGCAGCAATTAAAATGTTATAGCAGGTGAGTAAGGCCATTAAAATTACTCTTTGCGAAGATTAACCTTACAGTAGCATGTAGGATGGATAAGAAGCTATAAGAGAAGTGATGCGTGGGAGTAGAACAAGAAGAAAGACACAAATGTGTTGAGTGATTACTAGTAGTTGGGAATTCTTACTTTGCATAAAACTTCTTACTTAATTTAGCTCTTCAAAATCCCTCTAAATATTACATTATAATTCTCATTTTACAGAAGAAGGAATTCAGAATGAGAAGTTAGGTATCTAGCTGGCAAATACAAAGCTGAATTTTAATTTCAAGTAGATCTGACTCTCAAATTTGTGCTTTCTCTATTGAACAATACTGTCTCTCAGCCTGTAATAAAATGCTTTAGTGCCATGTTGTGCCAGTTACTCGACTATTGTCTCTTTGCTCCAGTCCCACTGTACTCAACTTTGTGATATTGGGGCTGGGACTCTAAAAATGCTATTTCCTGGATTCCCTTGCCAAAGAGCATACTGTTTGGTTCTGCAAGTAGAAGAAAGAGATGACGATCTTCCTGTTTTTCCAGTTCCTGTCAGTGTTATGCTAGCAGCAGCAAAGTTAGCTGTGCCCCTAGTTTCTTTTGGCATTGCAGACACCAGCCAAATGGTACCTTCTAATAGAGGCGTGAACGGCAGGTGCATAGCCCTTTAAAGATCTAAGCACCTGCCTCTCAGATCCCTGCTCTCAGCTTCTGGATTCTGGTTAACCTCCGTCTTCAATGTCTCCTCAGTCCTAGTACTGGTAGCTGCTTCTTTCTGTTATTAATTCTTTGTTATCTCTGCATCGCATTTTTTTGCTCTTTCAGCCTTCACACAACTATATCATGAATTCTCTGCATCATGTCTCTTCTATTTGAAATACCTTGTTGGGTTTCTGTTTTCCTGACTGAATCTTAATTGAGACATTTGGAAACAATAAAAATTGAATAGAAAAGAGAATGTAGTCTAGAATGAAATGCTGCAGTTGTTCAAGAGTTTAGGAATGAGTAAAGAGGATTGAATTTGAACATCAGGATTTTAATTATGTTTGAAAAAAATTAAGTTAATGGGCTGGCTGTTGCTCACTCTTTCACATGTTTTGCAATATTTTCTTGGAGTCAAATTGTAAAAAGGAAGGATGAAGATATGCATATTTTTAAGTAAAAAAGAGGGATGTTTTCTTTGAGACAAAATTGAGATTTATGGGCATTAAGAAATAGAAGAAAGTTTCCAATTACTATGGAAATGCATCAGAGTAACTATAAAGCCTGAATAAGTGAGTTTCTAAAGCATCAGTGAGAGTTCACGTGAGGTATAATGGCGTAAACTTATAATGGACCCAATCATCAAAATGTATTACTTCCTTTTGAAAGTAAAGGAAACATTTAGTAGGGCTTACTTAGACCCGGAGAATAACAGAGTGATCGTGATGGGAAGACAAAATGCTTAAAAAATTCTAAGAGGCAGAGACTGTGTGTTAAAAAGGTAAATCATGGCAGAACTCAGAACAGAGATTTAGAGGTAATTGATGCATGCTAAAATTAGAAAGTAGATAATTGGTGTATTCATTGAGAATGACCGAAAGGAGATGAAAGAAAGGAGGCTATGATCAGAAAGGGAATATCAGAGTAGCGATACCAATGTGACTTGCTTTTAAGGGATGATGAAATTCAGATTGTAACTGGGATGAAGGAAAATACAACTGACTTTGAGAAGGTAAAAGATATTGTGAAAAAGGATTGCTAGAGTGTTAAACATAGAGAATGACTTCAGAAGATAGGAAGAGAACATAAACCAGCTTCTCAAGTCACTAGGATGGTGGGAGGTGAGAGATATTGCAAGAAGAAAAGAGAGAAAATGGTGTAAAGGAGTGTGTTAAGTTCAGTGGATGAGTTAGCACGAGATGTGGTAGGAATCACCACCATCTTTGCAGTCTCTGATGGTGAAGTTCATCTTTGTAATTCCTCCAGAGATGCTGAATTGCTCTGGGTTTACTGTCCTAGTAGGGAAGGGAAGCCCAAAGGACTTTCACTTGGCTCTTCCTACCAAAGCCTTCACTTCAAAAACTAAGGCATCAGTTTAGGGATTCGGGCAATTGCTCAGTATGTCAATTTTCTTTATAAGTTCAGAAACTTAAGAAATAACCACAGGGGGTAGTCTGCAGCCCTACTGTGTTTAGCATGAACCAAAACTCCAGTTAAAACATGTTATCCTTCATCTTTCTCCTCTTGTTTTGACCTGACCGCAGTGGTGTTCTGGCTCCCTATACATTAACATCACCTCAAAACCAATTTTGGAAAGCCCCCAACTTTGAACAAGTTTTTTTCCTCAGTGAATTAGTTACCCTAGCATGTCAGAGATTTGGGGGGAATTGTTGGAGGAAGATGTAGGATGTAGTTTTGTCAGTGTCGTACTATCTTTTCCAAGGGGATGACACTTCTTGTTAAATCACCTGTGACCTCCCTTAGAGAAGATTAGGAATTGTGAGTATACAGTGTGGCGACTCAAAACAGGTTTCTCTTTATCAGACCTAAAATCGTTCAGTTATGTAGATCAAATAGTATTCTAGTAAGGTGCCTGTTAGAGATTGAGTTGTGTCCTCCCAAAAGATACACTGAAACTCCCGATACCTTAGAGTGCAAACTTATTTGGAAATAGGGTGTTTGCAGTTGTAGTTATTTAGGTTGAGATGAAGTCATTCTGGAGTAGGATGTGTCTTCAACCCAATATGACTGTGTCAAGAGACACAGAGACAGATGCCGTATGACAATGAAGGCAGAGATTGTAGTGATGCATCTACAAGCCTAAGAATGCCAAGGACTGCCAGCGACACCAGAAGCAAGGAGAGGCATAAAACAGACTTTCCCTAGAGCTGCCGGAGAGAGCATGGCCCTGCAGCCACCTTGATTTCAGTCTGCTGGGCTCCTCAATTGTGAGAGAAGAGATTTCTGTTGTATTACCACCCAGTTTGTGGCACTTTGTTATAGCAGCCTTATGAAACTAGTATAGTGTCCATATATTACATTTTGATTAGTTGCTGCCAAAGATTCCTATTTTTTCTCTATCACTTAGCCTTTGGAAGTCCAGAATTCTACCACCCTTACTGAAGTCAGGCATTAGATTAGAGCAGGATGGATTTAAAGCAGAAAGATAATGGTTAAATATTTGCATGCCGCCCCAAATCAAGCACCTCCTTAGAAAATCTTCAATACATTTCACAGTTTTAATTTTAATATCATTTATCAGTTTCTGCTCTTTTCTTGTTTATGTATTTATTTTCTAATTTACTTTCCCTGTTCATACTATGTAAGTTTTGAGTTGAAATCTCATACGTTTTTCTTTCCTTAGTCACTAGCATTATATTGGCATATTGTCATAAAATTATACATGTTTGTTAAATAGTTTAAAAAGTAAGATATTTCATGAATTGTATATTACATTTAAATTCATCTAAAAGCAATAGGTGTTTTTTGAGTTTCTACTTTAGTGTTAGTGGCTGTTTGTCATTCAAATCTGGACACCTTTGAGGGAAATGTTAGTGATAATTATAGTGGAACAATAGGCATAAAATGGGACCATCCCAAGATAACAGGGATGTGTAAATATCCTTACCACACACTGCATACTGCATTAGAAATTGAGGAAACAGATTTTAAAAAATATATGTAAAATACTTCATGAAGTATTGTATGGGACTTTTTGGTAGTTTTTCTTCTCCATGTAAAGGAACACACACACACACACGCACACACACACACACACACACACACTTAAGAATTTGTGTATTTCATGGAGAATTATTTTAGGTGTCTACTTCACTAACAGTTAACAGGAATATAATCACATTTTATGACTAATCTATAAGTTTCTTAAAGTAGTACTCCTGAGAACTGGAAAAATAGTCTGGACTTCCTCTGAAGATAGCTTTTTGAAATTGGTTGCTGTTTTGTGGTGAACTCTAAAGTATTTCCTTTTTAAATAATGTGAGGATAGTTTCTTAAGATATCTGAAAAGCATAACCTGTGTTAATTAGATGTCAGAGAACTGCTTGGTATTCATTGTGATTTAAACAGACATCTGCTAATATCGTGATGAACTTTTCATTGTCTAATTTATGCAACATGGCAATATAGACAATATAGAAATAAATGTTTTCATCATCTTTTTGCTGTTGAAAAAGTTTGGCATGTGAAGGATTCATCCGAGGAACTCAAGAGTATCCAGAAATTTGCCCATATCTGACGGATGCAGCAGTTACATAAAGTATCTGTGATTCCCGTCAGGTTTGTGGAACCCATTGGCAATGGCAACCTCTCTACACATTTTTACCCTTTAAACCACCCACTACCATATCTAGTTTTCTGAAAAAAAGGCAGAAGGTCCTCCTGCTAAATATACATTCCTTATTACTAACTGTCTCCCATCCCAAATCCTCATGCAGGAAGCTGAAGGCCCAGGCTTCCTTCTGTCGTTCACGGCCCACACAGGAGCCAGCCACAGTGTAAATGTTATTTCTCCTTTCTTTTGGATCCTACTTTGTCAGTTTTCTAGAGCATCCTACTAGGTAACTCCTAGAAGAAGCCCTTGGGTTCAGAATGTAGAGAGAATTATGGAAGAGGAGAAGAATCATGGGAAGGAGATTTTTGTAATATTTTTCCTTCTGAACAACATTTCAACTCCTGCTTCCCCTCTTCGTGTCTGGGAAAGGTGTGTAGCTCTATGTGTTGTGTTTTCAATGCTTGCCTGATCTAGTCCTTTGAATGATTTGGGGACAAAGGAAAAACAAGAAGTGACCAACACCCCTCACTCCACAACTGAACTCATATTATGTTTAAACCCTCAATTAAAAAAAAAAAAAAATTCATGGCAACTTGAATCATGTATTCCATAAAAATTTATTAAATATACGTTATGTTACATGTTCACCTCAAATAATTTACATCTAGTAGGAGAATCAGCATTAAACAAAGGAATATGTAAATACACATAAAATTACAGGTTCTGGAAGAGGTAAGAATGAAATAAACATATGTCAACTGCCTATTGCGCAACGCCATTTAAATGCCCCATAGTAACTTTTAACTTAATATGCGCAAATGTGTATTTGTTTTATTTTTAACAAAGCCCATTTCTCTTCCTCTTAAGGCTACCACTATACACTTGTGAAATCTAGAAACCTGGAAAGCACACACTCTTCCATCTCTCTAACTCCCAGATCAACTTAGGCACCAAGTCCTTTTTCCTTAAGTATGTCCCAAATTTGCTTTCATTTTCAAATTCCCATTTTTACTGCCTGAGGTTAAAATCTCTCATTCCTACCTTAGTATTTTAATTGTTTTCTTCAACTCCAAACCCACTTTCTTTTAATTTCATCTTTCTCCTCTTGGGTCAGAGTGATCTTTCTGAAATATCAAATGATGATGATGATCCCTGGCTTAAAATACTCTCATGCTCATTACAGTGATTCAAAAAGTACGCCACATGGAAGCCCTAACAGAGATTTTATACATGTGCATATGTACACAGACATATTTCACAATCAAAGAATTTTGTGAAATTCTGAGTCACACAGAGTCAAATTCTTTGCAGAACTTCTCAGTACCTTTTACGGTAATTGTTACTATCTAGGCGGACCAAGTATGCAGAATTTTTTGAATTTATTCATTTATTAAATTTTTTTTTTTTTTGTCTTTTTGTGACCGGCCGCACCACGCTCAGCCAGTGAGCGCACCGGCCATCCTTATATAGGATCCGAACCCGCGGTGGGAGCATTGCTGCGCTCCCAGCGCCGCACTCTCCCGAGTGCGCCACAGGGTCGGCCCATTCATTTATTAAAGTTTAAAGCCTTTACTGGGGCTGTTTCAATAAACTTTTTGGAAAATTGGCCCATTGTACAAAGTTTAAACTTTTAAGCATGGTATATAAGCTCTCTAAGATTTAACCTTTGCCTATATCTTTAATCTTTTTTTCTGCCACTTTCTTTATCCATACATCCACAATTTTGGACCATTTGTGTACAAATTATACAGTGCTGTTTCATATTTCTACTCAGATGTTTATACCAATCCTTCTGTCGAGGATACCCATATCTTCTTTAAAGCCAGGTTTAAGTATTTACTTTTTATGATGTCTTTCTAAATTATCAGCCATTGCCTTCCCAAGGATAATTGATTGGGGTACTCTATTTATGATATAACTCTTAATTTCACAAACCTTGAAAAAACATTTTATAACTGTTTATCTGTCTTTGTCTCAAATAAGATTCTCTTAATGATGGGGACCATGTCTTATGTACTCAAGACAACTTACATAGTACCTAATATATAGCTAATTATTCAAAAAGTATTTTTCACATCAGTGGATATTCTTTCACTTCAGCAATGCATACAGCTCAGGGGAATTTAGGAAAAAATGACGACCATTTAGCCAGGTAAATATACTCATTCAGTCAACACAACACTGAGGTCCTATTATTCTAAGCACTCTACAAGGTACTGAGGACAGAGATAATTCAACAGTCATGGCTACTGCATTTATGGAATTTAAATCTAGATAGGAAAAAAGAATAGAAAAAAGAATTAAGCATGTAACAATGACCTCAGAAGAGAGAGAGAGAGAACACTATGAGATTATAGGACAAGCAGAGCTAATTTTAGGAAGGCAGCAGACCCTTACGAGCAAAGAGATATTAGATATCTTTGGTTGTCCTTACCTTAGTTCACAATATCTTTACTGTAATTGGACATTGTACCAAATCCACAGATAACAACAGCATGTCTCTCCCACAATTGTGACAGTGAATGGAAACAAGCTGTATGCACCTGAGAACACAAAGTAGGGAACACAGAGTGTGCCGCACATAATGCAGACAAGACCAGCAACATTATCTTCACAATAAAGAATTTGATGATACTACAACTAAAAATATATGCCTAATTCAGAATGGCTTCTTTATTCACCCAGTTCCACCAACTAGTCTAGCATCAGCATTATAGCCTCTTGTAAGTCCATCAGCCTTGGATTTAAAAGACACAGCCAGAAAAATGAAGCTTTACTAAGTTGTTTACTCCTTCTTGCACAAAACCCCACTAAAGGTAAGTACTCTGGTTAAATACTCACTCCAGTTTCCAATTTCTTAGCATTAATTGACAAAGAGGACATCTAATACATCATTTTATTATAAATACCTTTGGCATTTCTTTCAGGATAACTTTCTTTTTTAGCTAATATTGTTAAATGCAGCCCGTAATGGCCTCACCATTGCTGCGTTTTGCATGGCTGGGATCTCATTTTGCGTTCTTATATTTTGCTAGGATATTTTATTTACAGCCTCCTTAGAAATCACCTCTTACATTTCCCCACACAATATATATTACAGGCAGAAAAACACTTTACCAACATAAATACTTCTTTCTCTATGAATTGTTCATTAAATGTATGGATTAATTGTCACCCAAGTGTCTTCCCCTAGGCTATCCTCATGGTTCTTACTGAGTGACAGAGGAAAGAGGGGTAGGGCAGAGAAGGGATCCTACTTGAGGAAAATGCATGTAAACCAGGGGATTGATTGGGTGTGTCTCTTCGTTCTGCCTGTCATCAGCTTCTGGGTTGTGAATGCCCCCAAATCACGTGATGTTCTGCTCGATTACCAGGACCTTCACTTCTCTGCTCTGAATGCCCCCATACCAAGGCTGAGCTGGCTGCTTCCCAATGTGGAAAAGCAGAGTAAAAAGAGAGAAGTGAGATTACTGTGTCCACCTTTTTATCAAACAACCTGTGGGAATTTTGATGAATTTAATAATTATTTTTTATTTCTTACACATACAGATATAAATCCAAAGCCTGTTTTAAATCTCTGTTCACAGAATTTAGAGGTTTTTACACTGTGTGACTTAATCTTATTTTATATTGTAAATTTAACCATTTATTTCATATATGACTATAATGTAAAGTTGTGCTGTCTCATACTGCAGCCATTGGTCACACGAGGCTACTTATATTTAAACTTAATTAATTATAATAAAATACAATTACAAATTCAGTTCCTTAGTCATAGTAACCATACTTCAGGTGCTCCATAGCCACATACGGCTAAGGGCTACCACATTGGACACTGCAGATTATAGAACATTTCCATTATTGCAGAAAGATCTATTAACTGGTGATAAAATTCTAGAGCATATAAACCTGAAATAAGGGACCATATCTTATAGTTCTTTTAAATTTACCAGTGTCCTACCAAAACAACAATTGTAGGATATTTGTCCAGATGTCTGTTGGTTGAATGATGTCTTGCAATTTTTCTCCTTTTCACTGGAGTTTGCCTGGCTTCCAGAAAACCAAACCTCAGTCTGGCCCATTACCTGAAGCTTTGGTTATTTTTATTCTTCTAGAGAATTCTCTCCATGCCCTTTTCCTAGATGAACTCTGGCTTTCCTCCATAGACACCACTGAACTTTGGAGTACCTCCCTGTGATCGCTATTTTTTCATACCCTCCCTTGCCTTTTCTTTGTATTCTCCATATTCCTCACTAACACTCGCAGTAATCATGAATGATATTTATTATTCTTTTATGGTTGTATCCATTCTCCTTTGAAGCTTATACTCCCTGGCTTTGCCATTCTCTATGCTTTCTTGTTGTTCTCACCGAGTCTTTTGTGTTACTACCTCTAGTGGCCATTTTTTGGTTTTTGGTATCCAGGTACACATAAATCTTACTTTCAAAACTTTGGATCATTCTGTAAGTGTAGAACCCCCCCCCCCCCCATCCCACACACACTCATGTATACACTATGGAACTAACTTTGTTTTCCCTTTATAGCTAATTAATCATTATTTCCCTTAACGATTAATTAAGATTATACTGAAAGGAGCTGTCCATCACATTTGAAGACTCTACATCCTGTCTCCCCAATATATTTACCTATATAAACCCCACCCCTCAGTCGATTGTGGAGGCAGTTAGGACTCTACCACATGTCTCCCAGTCGACATCTTCTGAAATAAAAATTCTTACCTGTAAGTTCTGTCTGGTAGGTATGATTGGCCATCCTATAGGGGCTTGCACTCGGACCCACACGGGTCAAGGATTCCCCCAACTAAGTTGGCCTCTTGCGTGTTGACTGACAATGTAGGGAAATCCAACCGGACTCATTCATTACCAATTCTAACATGATTTTTAATTTAAAGTGCCCACATGTCCTCTCACCAAGACATGACTTACCCAAGTAAATGCTTTTTTCCTGGGATTTGAGTCTTGAGCAGAGTAGCACAAAACATTGAAATTTGTGGAGCTCCTTTAATTCTGCATTTTTATGATGCAAGTGCAGATGGATTCTTGGTAACAAACATTGATTTCTAATATTTCATCTTATTTTCTATTTGCTTAAGGTAAATATTGTTGGTTTTTCTTGCTTGAAGCTAATCCTAACTAAAACAAAAATTGGTACCATAGTGGGATATTGAAAGTGACAGACTGTAAAACATGCAGTTGGCTGAGCTGAGGTTATGTAGGGAGTTGGGATGTTGGAAATGTTTAGTATACCACAGCAACATAGCTGGTTAAATTGTTGTCTGCCATATTTGGGGACTCATATTATATGTTTTTTTAGGGCTTTGGAGTAACTATGGCTTGAGAGCTTTCTTTACCATCATGTATTTATTTATCTTGGCTTTTTTTTCAACAGGCTCTTGTTTCTAATTGGGGAAATATGCCTTTCTGGATTTCATTCCTTCTGATTTCAATAAGGTCTCATCCTTTTCCAGAAGTACAGCATGTCTGTCTCTAGTGTATAGAGTATTGCCTTACACCTCTGGGTACAGTCTTTGTTTCAGGATTGGGTACAATTATAGCAAACTCTGGGGCATTCATTTGAGGTGCTTTTCCTGCAAGTCCTGCATGATATTATTTGAAGTTGGAAATTCTATATAATTTTGCTGCCACGTGGAAACTGATCTAAGGTCAACATGCAAAGCAAGGCAAAAGAGAACTCAGTGATAAAGAGAAGTCTAATCTATATCACTTGAGCCCTTAAATCTATGAAGTCAGCACTGTCACAAAGTTTTTCAGATGCATGAGACAATACATGATAGTGCAGGGTTCATAGATTTTCCTGTTACTAAAATTAAAATATCTTAAATGACAGAATCCCTCAATTCACTGAATATTTGGGGACAATTTCATAATCTCTCTCTTTACTTAAACTGCTGTTACAGGGACTCTGCTCCTGGCTGAGGCTCCCCAAAATTGATACCAAATTCCCAAGTCTGGCTTCCTTCCTGTGTGGACCTGAACCCCTTCCCCCACCCTTAAATATTAACTGACTAGCTTTTCTGCTTCTGTAATTAGCTTGCACAAGGTTTTACAAGCCCCTGCGGGTGGAACTTTCTGGTAAGGGCAGATAAAGGACTTCCCAAACCGCCCAAAGTTCACCTAGTTCCGGGAAGGGCCTGAGCACACAAGGGGTGGGCTGTTGGGCAATTCCCCAGTTCCTCATCTGTATACCACCCCACTGAAAGCCACCAATGAATTTAAAAGTCACCTCAGGTGACCAATAAGCTGTATACAACTCATCCTGTTGCCAAAGTCTGCCTAACAAACTGTATAAAAAGTGCTCATGTTAAGAGCTCGGGGCCACTTCTGTCCTGAAGACGGGAGCGACCCCAGCATGCTGGAATAAAAAAACCTCTTGCTTGATTGCAGCGATCTCTGTCTCCTGGTCTTTGCGAGATGAGCCTTCCCAACAAGTAACATTCATGCTTTCGGGCCAGTCTTACACCTGCAGACAAAAAAACCCTGAACAACTCAAAAGTCAAATGTGGGTGAAAATAGAAGTCAGCTTTTATTCAGGAATAATGGTGACGTGAGGAGAGATGTTAGGCTAACCCATCTCTCTCGTAAACTTGAAGGAGAATGGCCAGACTAAAACCATCTCAAAGACTCATATTTACTGAGGGTTTGTACAGAGGGCAATGAGAGAATGGAGCATGGGAAATTAAAAGCAGGAGGGAGGGGCATGTGAGCAACGAGGTCTTCATGCAAGGCTTCAGGTACAAAGTCTCACCAAGACTCCATGTAGTTTCTGCTCCCATTCTTATCTCAGGGTCTGGGTAGCATGTGCAAGTCTGCATCTTCAGCTGGCTGGAAAACAACTTTATATTCAAGAAAATAATGTTATTTTGCCCCATAACCAATGTTCAAAATATCAAATAACCATGGGAAAAGAGGAAACTCAGAGAATGCATGCCAAGAAACAAACTGTGTCTTTTAAAAATCTTTTACAGCCCATGTAGGTTTAGGTCCCAACATGGCTTCAGTCTTGCTCGCTCCAACATTGCTACCATAAATATAGGAGATATTAAGAGATAATGACTGGACCTTTTTGTCCTTTAGAAGTTCTCTAGTAACCTCAGAAATGATTTTGGAGTATACATAAAGCAAATGTATTCTACAGGGCCTGGTTTTCCAAAGCCTTGCAGTTTCAAATGTTAGATTTGCAAAAGACAGGAAATTTCCCCCAGGCTATAGTCTCTGTTGTAAGATAAAGAATTGTAACACAGCAAGCTTGCTGGCTCAAAGACAGACAAGTTACTGATTTATATGTAAAAATACTGGGAAATTGCTGAAAGAAGAGGATGTTTGCTAAGATCAAGCTATTGTTAGTGGATCAACTTAACTTCTTGCAAATTGCATTATGGAATGTCACCTTGCTTGTTTCACTGAATGTTACCAGCTTCTGTTGTTAAACTTGTTAAACTGTACTTAGCAAAAGCCCCACCTGAGTTCTCTTCCTGTAACTTCGTGGTCTGGAGAATAAATGCAGGAAGAGAACCCCAATTTGTGGTTAATTTTCCAAATGGAAGGAATGTTTCTATCTTGAGGGTTCCGGGAGATTAACCCCTTTGGGGGCTTCTCACTGCTCAAAAGAGATGGGCTTTGAGTAATCTTTTGTTGCTCCATCACCCAGGGGAAAAGGGGTGACAAATCTGTGGGAAGCAAAGCAACAAATGATAACTATTGAAAGTTTATTATGTTAGCACAAACTCTTCAACCTTGCAGGCCTCCATATAATATTTGACTTCATAGTGACTCTAAGCTGTATCCTTCTCTTTCCATTGGTTCACCCATACACATCCATGACCCTATTTCTTCAATGATATGAACTGTATTTTTATCAATTGTCTTGTAAACCACTTTTTACTGAGTAACTTTGGAGAAATGAAATAATTTGCCTTATCCATTCTGATAGTTTAGTCCCTTGGTGACTCTGTTCAGCTAAAACATGTGACCCTACAGATGAGAATCTTGCCTAGGAACAACCCTCAGTGAGCCCTTGCTAAGATCCTCTTCCTATTTGCATGAATGACTATCTCAAATTTTTATCTTGCTCTTCACAATCCCAAAGCAATCCTTACTGCCTCCTTTATCCTCAGCAGATGTTTTTTTCCCCCTATTTCAGAGAGAATATTAGAGACTTCAGTAATGATCTTGCTTCTGTTTTACCCCTACATTTAATTTTATTTTTGTCAGATCATGTCTTACCTCCATGGTGTCAAGATCAGATCATGAGCTGTGTCTTCCTATTTAAAACCTTGAGTCCACCTCCAGACTTCTCCATAATGTTGCTCTATTATTCATCCTCTCTCTCATATGTATTTAACTTCTTTCTCTTTCTCCAGTACTTCCTCACACCACCCCCTGCTGTACACATGCTTAGTTCTTTCTTTGGCTAAAAAGAAAAGCCCACAGTCAGTAAGGAGGGGTAAGACTAAAGAAGAAGATTGGGAGTCAGATCTTTCAAGGCATTGTGTGGATATTTAGGACCCTATAGTGCTTTAGGGAATGGAAAACTGCTGAAGAAATCTCAGCAGGAGCAGAGATGTTTATATGAGCATTTTAGATGATTACTGTGACTACTATGTGGATGTTGGGGTGTGTAGGTGTAAATAGTGTACCTGGAATGTAGTTTGCAAAAGACTAGATGCTGGTAAGAATTACTAGGTTTTCCTCAAAAAATAAAATTGCTTATGGAAAAATAAATATGACAGTTTTGGCTTAGATAAACCAATCTTTTTCTTTCAACACTTTTCCGTTTTAATTCATGCCATGGGTTGAATGTGTCACTCAAAAGCTCATGCGTTGAAAACTTGATTTCCACCGTAACAGTGTTAAGAGAGCGGTAATCCGATTGTGGTATTTGAAAGGTGGAGCCTTTGAGAGGTGATTGGATTATGAGGATTGTGCTCTTGTGAATGAGTTAATACATTCATGGATTAATGGATTAATAGGTCAATGGATGAATGGGTTATCACAGGAGTGGCACTGGTGGCTTTATAAGAATAGCAAATGAGCACATTAATATGCTCTTAGACCTCTAACCATGTGATACCCTGCATTGCCTTGGCACTTCTCAGAGAGTCCCAGTCAAGAAGGCTCTCATCAGATGTGTCCCCTGCACCTTGAACTTCCCAGCCTCCAAAACTGTAAGAAATAAAACTCTTTTCTTTTTACATTACCCAGTCACAGGTATTCTGTTATAAGCAACACAAAACAGACTAATGCAGTCCATACTCTAATCAACTCAGCCTCTTTAACCAGAGTAGTCTTTATTTTCAAACAGTTATAAGCAGGTGGCCCATTTAGCTTCCTTTTTGTCCATCAGGTGATAAGCTAATGTCTATATCCTGATCTAGTACCTGGCTTGTACCAAGATTGTCCTGCAGAGGTAACTGCTTTTTACTCCTGCCCCAGGAGATCCAGCACCCTGTCCAAACAAATGCTAAATATTTATGGGGATGGTGTGAGAGAGACCCAGAGATTCCCTGTTTAAATATTCATTTAGCTAAGGGTATTTTTAATTGCTGCCTCTTCATCCCATTGTTGAGAGAGGCAATCCTGCCCTGGGTTATGTGGATAGCCAAACACATGACGTCCAACACTGGACAGATGAAATTGACAGCAGTGTATGAGTCACATAAACTCACAGCCTGCGGCAGAGGATACCACTTGGCATACAGGGCCATGTGGGGTTACACTTGGGAATGTCATGAACAACCCAAGGTTGTAAGAGGCAGGCCTTGTAGAAATCAAGAGATTGAGATGACCCCTGGGTCCCATGGCAAAATGTGACTGGATTATTTGAATAATTTTGTGGTCTGGCAGGGAACAGAAGCCCATTACTCAAGCTTTTTATTTTTCTTTACTTTTTGTTAGTAGTTTAACCAGGATATCGCCCAGACACTTCATCCACTATTAGAAACAAGGGAATGAATTAATTTAACAATATCTTATTAGATTATAATAGGTATTAAAATTTAGATTACTATAATGCCACTTTTCAGGGATAAGTTAAAATGTGTTTATAAATTTCTCTAGTGTATTCTTTCTAGTAGCATTATATTACCTTATCAAGAGCTGAAAGATATCCTTTATAATTATATCATACACACTTTATAAAATTTTTAATTTTGTTAAAGAAAGTCAATCATTTCCTCAGTTATTTATCTACGAAGCAGATTTAAAAATTTCTGCAATAATATCTGATATGGGATCTTTCTTATTTTTATGTTTCAGTTTTAATATATTTTTATGAAAAAGCAATATTTTTGAGAGAGACATTTTTCTTATAAAATGCAGAGGAATGTCAGATAATGTCCTTTGAGATGCTCTTTGTGACTATGTGATTGTCAGGTTTCTCACTTTAAATTGTCTATAATTTGGTTTCTTAGAATATTAGAGACTGGTAAACTGACTGCATTACCTGCTGAGCATCTGGTTTAAAAGGTTCACATAGAGAAATATGCAGCAGCACCTGTGCTCCCTATTATTGATTGAATTGTGTACCCCCAAATATATTGAAGTCCTAGTCCCCAGCATCTGTGAATGTGACCTTATCTGGTTGTAATTAAAGATGTAAGTTAAGATTAGGTTATATTGGAATAAGGTGGGCCCTCAATCCAACATGACTGCTGTCCTTATATGAAGAGGAGAAAAGACTCAGAACACACATACACACACATACAGGGAAAATACCATGTGATTACAGATGGAGAGATTGGAGTGATGTGTCTACAAGCCAAGGAATGCTAAGGATAGTCAGCAACACCAGAAGCTAAGATAAAAGCATGAAGCAGATTCTCCTTTACAGCCTGGCCCTACCAACATATTAATTTTTGAATTCTACCAACATATTAAATTTTGAATTCTCAGAACTATGAGAGAATAAATCTCTGTTATTTTAAGCCACCCAGTTTGGGTGGGTACTGTTGTGGCAGCCCTGGGAAACTAGTATGCTCCCCTAAGTACTGACTAAATCATCTTACGTACACAAACTTCCACATGGATGTTCACAGAATTTAGAACTTAAGTGTCTTAGAAATGATGAAGTTGACCAAACTATTTTCACATAAAGAGATCCAGGGTTCTTAAAGACTTTCCCAGGATATATGACCATTTAGAGTCAGGATCCTTTCATATGAATTCCAGTTTCCTGACTCAGTGCCTGATGCTCTTCCATCTCCTGATCACATTGAAAAGTGGCTTTGTTTTTTGCCCGTCTACCTCCTTGGCAAGCAGAGCATGGGTCCCACCAGAAACACCCCAATAAGGCAGGAGCTCTGGCAGCCCTAGTGGAAATCCTCTGGGGGCCTTTCCTAATGTAAGCATCAACAGGAGGCTTGTGATTAGGCCTTGGAAGACCACCGTGCTGAAATTAAATATTGCCTTAGAAGGCCTAAGTGGTGGGTTGAACAAGTGAAAATTGTGATTTATTATGACAGAGGAGAAGCAAACGCTTTATGTTTACTGTGAGCTGGCAACTGACACAATAAACTTGGCCCCTTGTGTTTAGAGCAAAAGTGTTATTTGACCTGAATACAAGCTCACTGTTTTATTGTCGATCTGTTCTTCTATTTTATGCTTCATGTCTTCTGTGATACCTTTTCATTGTGCCATGTAAGGACAAAGACTGCAACTCACTTTGCATGGTGCTTTGCATGAGGATGGTAACTTCACAAGAGAGGTTTGGATGATGATGGTTACGTACCGGATTGAACAAGGGAAAAACACATATCAAAGCCTAATAGTACATTTGATAGTAAATGTGCCCATGAAACACACAACTTAGAAAATAAGCAGTACGACTGGAAAGTCCTGAGTAAGGTTAGAATTTCGCTTCTGTGTTTATGTGTGTGTATGTGCACATGTGTATGTCTATTTCTCTGAACCAGATAAAGAGGTAGTAGAAAGCCATTTGTTTATCCTGAGAAGGGAAAACATACTTAAATCATGACGCATCTCCAGGAAGGATGGGGGCGTGGTCAGGTGATTGCTATGGAGTACCCTGGAGATAATCAGGGTAATATTGGCAATATGAGAAGTTCTATTTTTTCTAGAAAAGAGAGTGTGATCAAATCATTTGTTTTCTATTTAAATTTTTTTCTGTGTTTATTCATTTAATGCATACATAAATTTAAAAGTAAGAGATTTCTGCTCCAATTTAATTGTATTTTTTAGTAGTTACATCAAATTTCTTGTTTTATAGTAATTACATTTATGTGGCACAAAATTTAAAAGTGTGACGTGGAAGGAAATTCTTTCTTCCTTACCTATCTCCCTGCACATAGATTGCTCACCCTAAAAGCCACCACTGTTACAGGTACCTGTCTTTCCTTTCAGACACAGATCATGTATACTGTTTATAGACCCATGGGATTGTAGCATACTATACATAGTACTATGTGCCTTGCTTTATTTATTTATTTACTTATCTATTTTTTGCTACCATTATATCTTGGTGATGTTCTATTCACTATAATTGAAGCTGCCTGATCTTTTTTAATGATGATATAATTTCCTGTTGTATGGAGGTACTATAATTCATTCAACCAGTCATGTACTGTGCTTTTCAGCTATTTGTAATCATTTGATAGTAAATAAAGCTGTCATAAATATTAGGATAATAAATGCATATGATTCTATCTTTGTATGTTAGGTGTGTCTTTGGTAGATTACATAAAGCTGAATTTTTTTCATTATTTAAAACCAACCACGTATTCTGACCCTTGAAACATACATTCTGGTGAGAGATGAGAGATACATTTAATAGTAGTAATCATTATAATATGTCAGAGTTAATGTGTGCCTAGGAAAAAGTAAAAGAGCACAGCAGGGGATTTGAAAGGGTGTGGAATGCCTGGAGTATTGAGTCATATGGCCATTGTCATCCTCCTTGACGTGAACGTGCTACAGCATAAGCTTCAATTAAATGGGGGGAATGCAGCACAAAGGGCATCTGGAAAAAATTTTCAGGCAGAAGGACCACCTGGAACAAAGGTACTAAGACAAGAGAATGTCTGGAATGTTCCAGAAATACTGACCCAAGGTGAGCAAGTGAACAGGGGAAGGATAGTATGAGATGAGGACCAAGAGTTAACAGGGTCACTCATGTAGGGTTCTGGGGGCTGCTGGAGAGGATCGGAGCTTTTATCTGAGCAAAATGGGGGTGGGGGATTCTGCACAAAGAAGTCACATAACCTGAGCTTTTAAAGGGAACTGTGAGGGCCATGTTGAGAACAGACCGTATAGGGAGAGAGTGGAAGCAGTCCAGCCTGCTCCAGCTAGAGGCCACTGAAGTCACTAGCGGAGCTCTGATGGCAGCGTGGACCAGGGTGGTAGACGTGGAAAGTTAGGGTCACCAAGGTTTGTTAATGGATTGGGTGTTCTGTGTGGGAGAAGGAGAAGAGTCCAGGGTAACTCTGAGGACTTGACAGTATGGTGTTCTCAGCACCGAAGGGAGAGTCAGTGCCATTGCAGATTTGAGAGGGAAATGCAAGGATTGATTTTGGATCTATTGGATCTCTCTCTGTCTTCTTCTGTCTCTCTCTCCTTTCTGGCCTCCCCCTCCTTTCTCATTTCTGCTTTTATTTTCTTTTACGTCGTTTTATATGGCCACCCCTATTCATAGAACACACATGACACTCAGTAAATATTTGATGAGAGGATTTTGATGCAGAAAATCCTATCTGAATAGTTAGCATTGCCATCTCTTTCAAATTTCTATGCCTTTCCTTTTTTCTTGCCTTCCTGTCTTTAGTGGGACTGTCAGTACTGGGCATCAGTACCTTTTTTCCTGATTTTAAAAGTGATGCTTCTAACTTTTCACCATTCAGTATAAAGTTTTGCTCTCAGTTTGGGTTAAATTAAGGATACGTCTATTAGATCAATGATAGTCGTTTTTATTTCTGGTTTGCTGTTTAAAAAAGAATAATGAAAGACTATTTAATTTTATTGGATAATATATTTGCTTTTTCTGTGTTTATGGAAATCATCAAATGCATTTTCTACAATTTCCTCACAAATTTTTGAATATAAAACCATTCCTGCATTCCCAGGACAAAACAGTCGATGGACATGAGTGAAACTGTACTTTGATTTTTTTTCCATTTTTGGTATCAAACTTATACTGACCCATGAAATAGGTCAATGAGTGTCCCTACCGTTATTCTCTTAATGATATGCATATTATTAAAAATTATTTTTCTTTGAATGTGTAGTACAACTTGCTTATTAAGTACTTCGAGTATTGTAAGATTCTATCATTATTACAGAAGAAATAAAAATAATTTATATTACAGAGCAATAGGTCAATAAAGCATGATATTTCTGTTACTAAAAGATAAATAAAAGCTTGCATAAGTGGCAAGTTAGTAGAAAGAAAACATGGCATAATAAAATAAATATTTACTCAAGGAGGACAAGAAAGGAGAGAATATATAAAACAGGTGTGTCAAATAGAAAGCAGCAAGATGGTAAATGTAAAGACAAATATATCAGTAATTGCATATGCCAGGTAAAAGACTAAGATTGTCACTGATTTTCCAAAAAAGAATAAACTCATCCAGATGTTGTCTACAACAGTCAGGCTTATTTTTTTTCTTAAACTTTCAACCTTTCAATGTTCTTATAATTATTCATTTTTTAGTATTTGATATGTATTTCAACTCTTATTTTGTCTAATATTTGTATCATTTTTCAGGGAAAAATCTCACTGAGGTTTGAATATGTATATATATATATATTTCAATAATATGCACACACTGCAAAATTTATGCACATTTTGCTTCTTCTTATGTTTCTGTCCATTCTTGATATTGCCTGTTTTAATCTGTTTCTGTTGCTAATAACAAAAAACCCCTGAAACTAGATAATCCGTAAAGAAACAGTATTTATTGATTACAATTTCAGAGGCTAGGAAGTCTGAAGTCCAGGGAACACATCTGGTGAGGGCCTTCTTTGGTGGTGACTTCAGCAGCACAGGATATCACATTGTGAGAAAGGCTGAAAAGAGAGAGAGAGAGAGAGAGAGAGAGAGCTTGTCACCCGCTGTCTTTGTAAAGCCATCAGAACCAAGACCACCATTAAACCATCAAATGGATTAATCCTTTCATTAGGGCATGGTCTTCACAGTCTAATCACCTATTCAAGGCCCCACCTTTCAATTGCCATGATAGGATTTCCCACCCTCTTAACATTGTCAGTTGGGATTAAGCTTCTGACACATAAAACTTCGGAGACACAATTCAACCCATCTCATTGCCTTATTGCTTGAGTAGTTTTGTAGTTTAATCATTTATGCTTTTCATCATTTTATTCATAGTAGTGTTTCACTCTGATTGAAAATTCTGAGTCTGTATTTTTGCTGTATTTTTGCCAACACTTGCTACCAATGTCTTGTTTAATCAATTCTTTGATAATGCCCTTATAATGAGTTCATGCTAAGATAAATTCTATCTGTAGAATACCAGATTATATTGATTAAGGATGATTGCATCCAAAGAGGGTTGGTATTTTTAAATGTGTATCAGATGGTGTTACCAAGCTGAAATAAGTTCAGTTTAATTTACTCACCTGTGAATTTTTTGACTGCAGGAAAGTGTTCCTTAAATTAGAATACCAGACCCCAAATATATCAGGTCCATGGTTACAAATTATTAAGAAACACTACAATTATTGTGTTATTAATGCTACATTGTTACTCTTATTGCCATTATTATTATTATTATTATTATTATTATTATTTCTCCAGAATAGAGGCAGAGGCAGATTTATTTGTGGGTTCTGTCACATGGAGATAAATTACTCCCTCGTCAACCTTTTACTATGTGTGTTTCTTTTAATTTCTTAACTTTACACCTGGTACTCTTGTCAGTCAACATCCTCCTATTGGAATAATTTTCCTTCCTTGTCTCCCTTTCTTACAACTCTTCTTTTTTATCAGTTTTCTGTATTAACATTTCCATTAAATAAGGACAGTTTTATTCTAAGTTCAAGTTTGCTTACTTATATTTTGTTTCATTTTTCTAGCCCTTTGAAGTCATATGCAACTTTCTTTTGAACTCAGAAATATACTTAAGTACATATTTATTGAAACTTTCTGATATCTCGTCTGTATAACAGAAAATTTTCAAAATATCTAGTCCACCACAGTCCTGGAAGCACTCAAATGATTTTTCTGCATTGATTGAAATTCTCTAATGTCCATGTGGTGATTTTTAATTTTAGAAATATCAAAATTGACTCCTCCTTATCAATAAATTTTAATTTAATTTTATTATAGTAAGAGAATGTGGTCTGGGTCATATTGACTTTTTGGGATTTAAATAGAATACTTTTTTGATCTAATAGATATAATATTTCTCCTTTAAAATTCAGTGAGGCTTCTTTTGTGGTCAAATATATAGTCAACTTTTGTGTTTCCTATGTGCTCGAAGTTAATTTATATGTGTTCTACGTGTGGTTACAGGAATTGCTCTATCTATGATTTTATATGTCAATTAAAATGTACTTTTTATTTGTGTTACTCATATCTCTAGTGTTCTTATTACTCTATTGTCCCTTTTGTCTGTCTGATTTTAAAAGAGGGGTACTTAAACATGTTTTGAAATTAATAATTTACTTTTGTATTATACTATTTGCCATGATCATATCTCAATAGTTTTCCCAGTCTCTAAATTTGCTCAGTATTTCTTTCGAGTGCCATCTTGTAACAGACACTATTTGCCTCTTTATCTCCATTTTGCTATAATATCAGCACCCTAAATTTAGCATGATGCTACCCAGAGAAAGCCATCTTTTTTTAGTCTCAATTGTATTATACAATGGCTTGTGACCAAGTTTTAGCCAATGAGTAAGAAGCAGAAGCATTGAGTGAATTGTCTGGGATGTCTCCTAAAAAGACAAGGTCTGTTATGCTTCTCCGTCTTCATCCAGTTATCTAGAATAAGTGTGTAGTGACTGTAGCATCAACTCTGATCTTGTATCAAAATCCTACACTGTGAGAGAGTTGAAACAGAAATTGAAGAGTTCTGAGTCTTTGATGACACAGCAGCCCTGCTATATAAATAGGGATAAATTTCTTTTTCTTTTTGTTCAGTATAACTCAACTTTGAAGTGTCCTGTTTTATAAAACAAAACTATCTTAGTTGATACCAGCTACAGCCCACCAACCTCAGCACCAGCACTTTCATCTTAATTTCATTGACCAAACTAAAGGTTTAAAGGAGTAAATTTTCTGTGCCTATAAACTGTTTATATTCTTTCTTTACGTTGACTTATGACCTTGATAAAGATGGAGCTCTAAGTTGAAAGTTATCTCATAACTTGAAAGAATTGCCCCTTTGTTTTCCAGTGTGTAGAAATGTTGCTTAGAAGTTTGAAATTTCGATAATCTTTTTATTCCCTTCTCTGGAGTTGTTTCAGATACTCCCTGATATTAATTTCTGATATTTTGAAAATTGGCTATGATGTACTTGTCAAAGAAAAATTGCACCAGACAAGTTAAACAGGCAAGGAAGACTTTACTAAGGACAATTGCAAGTTGAAAAATTAAACACAATTCCACTGGAAAAAAGTAAAAAGGTGGGAGAGTTTTTAACCACTGGGGTGAGCTAGTGGAAAAATACTGGAGGTCAGTAAGGGTGGAGGTTTGTAAGTGTGATTACACTGTCTGTGTTTGCAAAATGGTGTTCCTAATCAGGTTCTCCCCTCCCACAGAGACTTGGAGATAGGGCCACTATCTCCTTCCATGATTGCATTTCAAAGGGATAACTCCCTGGTCCTTTAGAAAGACATTTCTGGGGTGTAATATCGGCAATAGGATGGGAGAAGAGTTACATTTCAAAGGAGTGGAGACAGAATTTACAATTGCAAGTTTTCTAAGTAAATGCTATTGAGAATAGGGAGGTTGGGACATCAGGACCCTATAGTCAGTAAGAAGCCTATGTAAAGTTTACTCAAGCTGAAGGAAACACTAAGGCCATCTCAGTCATACTTGTGTGTTTTCTGGGGATTTTGTTCATTAATTTGGACTCCATGCAATTTTATAATCTGGAGAATTATGTACTGGTTGTGTATAGGTCTGCAGGAACAGAAGAACAAAGTGAACCTAGACCTAGATACTGCTGAGTCATAGAATAGTCTTCCTTGAAGACTCACAGAAGGCTGCTTTGGCACTCCATCATAGGTCAGCATCATCTCTCTGCTGTGCTTTGAGGAACAGCTGACATCTAGTCACAGCAAGAAGCAGTGGCAGTACATTCTAAGATGTCAGATTCTGTTTACTTTTAATTGAAAAGATTGCATTATTCTAAATGAGGATTTCAATTTGAAATTAAAGCTAATCAGCTCATATCCCCAATTTGTATTTAAAAAAAAAAAAAAGAAATTCAGTGCAATACCAAATAATTGACTTTACATTGTTTGTGATGAAAAATAAAGCTTAGTGATATTTGAGAAAACTAGGGATTTTATTTGTATCTTTTTACCATCCTGCTTGAAGAAAGCCATAGTTTTGATTTTTCAATTATAGTTTTGATTCTGTGCATTTAATAATAAAACCAGCTTTTCTTTTTTCCTAATGTATGCTGATGCTTTAACTCACATAAATATATGATTTGTTTCCTGTCACAAAACTTCCCTATGGCTTATCAAGGGCAGGGTTATTTTAGCAAAAGGATAGCATACGGTGCATAAATAGCACTCATATATAAACACAGCATGCACAAGAGATTAATACAATTTTCTTTTTCCGAGTGATTAATATTTACCCTGGCAGCTGTAGCGCTTTAGTCTTCCATTAGTTGACAGATGTGAATAAGTGTTGCATCTTGCTTCCACCAAACTGCTATATCTTAATACGTGTTCATCGCTTAGGGACTGTGAAATATGCTCCAGGAATATTTAGAACTCTCACAGGAATTTCTTGTGGCTTGAACAGATTTTTTTTCACAAATATATTAAATTGAATATTTTATTTCTTTAGGGCAGAAAGTTAACTGGCTTGAATTTCACAGGTGCAGAACAATAAACAAAATTCCAACTCAAATCTTGGCATTCAGATGTTGAGTCATTGGCTTATTATAACTGTCTCATAGCAGAGAGAATCATGAGAAGTTTTAAAGGAAATAATGATTTATAGTTTTGAATATGAGGTAAATATGAAAAAGAAAGCATATTTATATCTAAAAGATAATTACAAATGTATTCAATATTAGGTTTTAGGAATCAGACAAGTTATAAGGCATTTTTACTATCGGTGGCTAATATCACATACTTACACTTTTGAGTAAAAAATGAATTATGACTTTGCCATCCCTTCATTTTATGCATTACAAGTTTACATTTATATAGGTTTGGTGTTAAAATGATGGCTTATGAGATTATAAGAAAATGCTTAGATTTTTTTTAGCTGCTTATTTGAAAGAATATTCTTCTGTATGTTACATCTGCAATAATAGAAAAAGTAAAAGTGCAAATTGGAAAATGTATGTTATCTCACAGATAATTTATCAGTAGTCTCAAAGTTATATATGTATGTGTGTATATATATCCACAAATGCATGTAAAATATATAAAAATTATTTTAGTACTGTGGATCATGTATATATTTACTAATTAATACAATGTATATCTATTAGAAACAATATGCACACACATAAATTTCTGTGTGTATACACATCTGGATGTATACACAGTAGGAATTTAATGAATGCATATATCTTTTTAAAAATCCCTAGTCATATTTGTCTATACATTTATTGCTCAAAATATTAGATGCTTAAGTTATAGTACCTTGGAGGCATTATAAGCACTCGGATGAGAAATAGTCCCAACCAACAGTCTTCAAAATCTAATTGGGAAACAAAAACAAGACATATGAACAGTTTATTAAAAATATCAAAGTAAATTACACTTCTATACATAATTACAAAAAGTGTTACAGGGTCATAACATATTGTCAACTGTTAACTTTTCAAAAATCACCAGAAAAACTATTAGTCAAGCAAATGTAAGTCTCCTGGACAGAGTAAAGTAAGGGGGAACATCTCCATGGCAGAATTTGGTGGTGGCTTAAGTGGGGGACGTCATGAGAGGATATTAATAAAGTTTTAGGGCCTAAATAGAGTGATTTCAAGGCAGGTCTTTCAAGAGTGGGCAAAATTTAACATAGCATACCTTTAGATTAGTGGGCACAGTGAGCAAGGTTTCAAAACTAGAATAGGTGAGCAGACCATTAATGTTGTCACATGAACTATTTTATTTGGTGCATAATGTTATTTTCCAGGAGTAAGTATTTCCTGGAGTAAATAGCCAATTTTTTTCTGTTCATTCTCAGTACTGCTTTATTTGGAGATAAAAAGTTCATAGGATTCCAGTATTATTAAACAAAGGAGCAGTGAAATGTTGGTTTCAATTTTTAGTCTCCTGTTTTTGCATTCTTCAGCCAAAGCTGGAGGACAGAATATTGTTGTTAGGAGATATGATCAATCCAGATGTGCATCACTATTCAGCGTGTCCTATTTGCATATAGACGTTTTCATGGTAGTTGTTCCAGTTTTTACAAACGTCAGATTTCCTTTCTTTTTCTTTCTTTTTTCCTCCTCTATTCCTCCACTCCTTCCCTCATTCCTTTCTCTTTCTTTCCATCTTTCCTTTTTTTGTTGTTTCTTTAAATGCAACATCATTTGTTAGATCATTTGATGATTTAGTGACTGTAAAGTGGTATTTAAGACTCCAGAGATCATACTTTTTAGCCTTGTACCATGAATATTAAGAGAAAAATTTGATTACAAGCTTATGTCTGTCTCAGGAGCCAAAAATCCCAAAATCAAACTATGTGAACATATCCCACAGCAATCCGCAGAACTCACAGATCCAGATATGAAACTATTAGCCACCTGTACCTAATCTCACAATTGCTCTGTTTCCCTGATATTTTTAGTAAAGTTAAAGATTCCCGCAAATATGTATAGAGATAAGAAAAAAACACTTGTTTAAGAAAATCTTTATTCCACCTAAAGAGACCAGCATTGTGTCTAAAGCAACCCTGTTTTCAAATACCAACCAACTACCTCTAAGGCTAGGATTCCTATGATCTTAAGGACGTTGTCTATCTTCCCTGCCAATATCTGAATGTACATAGCACTTTCTACATTTTCCATGTCTCTTTTAAAGCCTGAAATGAGAAGCTTAGATATAGAAGAAAGTAGTCAAGATTATCCTTTGAGTGCTTAAATGTGCACTTTGTATTAAATAAAGGCTCAGTGTTTCTCTTTCTTGGACTGTTATCTAAAATAGCCTTTTATTAAAGGTGAAATTGATAGACTAAATGGACCCTGTGGATATGAGGAATATTCTGAAGAATTTTTTTCTTATTTTTCCAAGATAAAAATATTCCTGTTTAGTTTGAGATAATAACTAAATGTTTCTGCGCTACAAATCCATTATCAGTTTTTCAGACCCATCCAATGATTAATTTTTTGCTAAACTGTGCTATGTGATTTTTGAATAGTTTAGTGATGCTTGGCTACCACTCACCAAGAGTAGTCCTAAAATCAGTTCATGAAATCTGTAAAATAGAGTTCACCGGATAGGTCTTTAGCAAGGAAGTTTGGGTTGAGTAGGGTTATTCACTTGAGTGGTATAAAGGAACTAAGTGTTCCTTTATTTCACAGTTTACAAAAGTTAGACCTTGTTCCAATATGTAGTATTTCTTTTTTCTAAAGCTATATGTCTGTATAAGGTTAGATACAAAGTCTAGTTCCTACAAAAGTTTCTAAGTATCGCTCATATGGAAACAAAGATATCTCTTTCCAGAAACAATGTGATAGATTGTTTTAGATTACTAGCTGACTAGACTGTTATTGTTTGCTATCTAGAAAGTTATTGCTCAGTAGCTGAGTCTAATTATGCGAGAAACCAATTTTACAAGAAACTGGTAATAAAGGAAGCTGGGTGCGTGCAAAGGAAAATGATACTAATCCAAAAGTTGTTTGATTTTATGTTTTAGCTGCAATATTTAGCAAATATATAAACTTATACCAATGAGACACTAAAAAAGAAAAAGGCAAAACACTAAAGGGAAATAATTTTTTAGTTATCGTTACTTTAAGTGTCTAAGACAATGCAGAATATAAATCCAGCAAAATTGATGAAAAATACCTGAAAAGATAAAAATAAAAACTTTAAGATTAAAATGTGATGAGAGGTTCCAGTTTTCTGGATCTTGTTCTGTGGGTCTTAAATGAAAGCTGTCTACTTCATGCGGTCATTCTCTTGATGCTAAAGCCTTGCTTAGAAGCTATCTCCTCTTCCAAGATTTTTTTGTTTTTGGAAGATTCTTAAAAATCCTCATTTCAGGTCCCCAGTCTGGACCATTGTCCAGTAATTCAAGAATGTCTTGTGTCTTTTTAATTGACAGATGTGCATCTAACGTCCTGAGAGATTATTGTTACATAATTGAAAGAAAGTGAGCCAAAACACCAGGTACATAATTGAAAGAAAGTGAGCCAAAATGCCAGGTACTGATCAAGCTTTATTAAAGCGAAAGAATCTACCAGGCTGTGCTCAAAGTGGAGGGCAGCCTGAAGCTGCCCTCAAGATAGAGGACAGCACCAGTTATGGGGGTGAGAGAGCTTATATAGAGCATCAAGGGCTGGCTGATACAACCAAGGAGGGGCATTATGCTAATGCAGAAGCTATGTGACCAGGGAGACTTGTGCCCTTGCAGCAGCAAAGGGATTTCTGTTTTGCAGAGGTCACGAGGCTTCTCCTAAAGGGAAGAGGGGAGGGGTTTGGTGCTGGAGTGGAAGACAAGGCTGGAGGCTATTTTGTGCTTATTGTGTGCACAATGGTGCCCATCACGTCCAAGATCCATCATTCTTGCCTTTTAAGTATAGGCAGAATGGAAAAGAGGCAAAGGTTTCATTCTTCTGAAGCTACTTCCTGCTGGAGATGGTCGAAGATATGGAAAAAATAAAAGATTTATGTTGCCATAAATTGGTAAAACAATTAGGTGGCGGGGTATTGGTTTTATGTGGGGAGGCTGTATTCTTCCAGGGGAGGGTCACTGATTCTAAGGGGCTGATATCCTCCTTGCAGGAACAATTTGGTGACCTTTTGACTGGTAAAAGCCTGCATACATTTCTGCAAGAAATTAGATAAACACCAAAAGAGACAGGGACCCAAAGTAGGATGAGTCCCAGCACAGTTAGGGGTCCTAGTAGGGGCATAAGCCAGAGTGTCCAAGGGTTCAGTGACTGGGGCCAACCCCACGGTGTGTCTGTGTTTTGTAACCCTTTGCATTGGTGATCAATGCTTGCCTTTAAATGGTTTAAGTTGTTTTGGATCACCCTGGACTCATTTATGTAATAACAGCGTTCCTCCTGCAAGAAGAGGCAGGTGCCTTCCTTCTCAGCTGTAAGGAGGTCAAGGGCCCTATGGTTACGTAAAGTGACTATCATGAGTGAGGTGATCTGTCGCTGGGGGGAGGAGATGCTGTCTATTACTTAGTTCTTCTGAGAGTTTTTGATAGAATTGAGAGGCAGTAGCAAGGCCCACTATGCCAGTCTCAGTTGCAGGAAGGATCCCTGCCCCAATTAAAAAGGTACAATTAGTGCCCTACAAGAGTGGGGGCACTTCCTGGGGGAGTGGGGCTGAAGTTAGTCCCAGTCCATCTTCATCCCTCCATCTGTCTGGACAGTGACGTCTGAAATGAGCCAAACGAATATGCAAGAAATTGCGCTGCGGGGGGCAGGCAACAGGATAATATAGTTTTACAAAGGAAATATATTCCTGTTTTAGGGCATGGATGAGAAGGGGGTAAGTGAGTCATAGCATTTGGTGGTGTTAGTGAGGCGCAGTGTGGGCAGGCCCCGCACAATGCTGGCAGTCCCCACTGAGGTGAGATTAGAGGAAAGTGAAGAGATGTTTGTGGAAACATTATTGGATGCATTGACGGGGCAGGTGAGGGGACCACAAAAAGTTTCTTGTGAAGCGGGAGACAGATGAGTCACTTGGGGACCAGTCTGATTCGCTGAAGACTGCATCGTCCCTGCGGACCTGGAACCTCTATGTTCCAAGTAAGGGGGAGCATTGAGATAGGAGGAAAAACACAGGAAGGATGCGAAGGGTTAGGGAGCCAAAAGAATTTAAAGGGTACATTGCCACAATGAAATTGCTAAGAAGCATTCTACTGATAGGAGGTAAAGAAGTGTCAGGAGAAATCTTCCTATATAATGTTACATTCCTTTGGGGCAGCACTGGCCAATCCTGTAGCAAGTACTAGAACAGATAGTATAATAAAGGTTAGGGACATGGGGCGGCATATACTTATCATGTCCCATGATGGCAAACCCACAACAGCAGGTCAGGACCAGTCTTGGAGCAGCTCCTGTGTGAAGGACGTGAAGCGAGCCTGCAAGAGTGAGAGGATAATTGCTGGGGGAAAGACCATCCTTCTGGGATTGGAGGAAGGGTGGAGGTCCTGGAGATTTTCAGTTTTGTGGGTCCTAAAATGGATGCTGTGTAAGGAGGTGTTGGGTTGGGGGTTGAGCAGAGGGACCCCTCTGGCTTGGTGTTAACAGATACTTTGGATAAAGTCTCAGGTGCTAGTTTTACCAAGGATAAGTGATACCAAGGGGCCTTTCCTAGTACTTTTACTGCTGTGGGGGTGGTGAGAAGTACTGTAGAGGGCCCTTCCCAACATGGTGAGAGGGGCTTTGGGATTTGAGTTATAATATACACTTGCTGTCCTGTGCTCAGTTTAAAGTCTGAGGAGGTGTTGGGGGGAAAGGATGAGGTAATAGAAGGTTGGCCTGTTGCCTAAGAACATCCCTAATGAGCAAAAGAGTAGGAAGATACTGGCCTAAAGGTGATGAGCTGGAAGGGAGAGGTGTGAGAGTGAAGGGTCTACCAAACATAAGTTCAGAGTGGCTGAGGCCTGTGGGCTTGTGGAGGGCAGCTCACAAGCAAGTGAGTGACTGGTAGGTAGGCCAAGATGAGGGATGATTTCTGAGGTGAAAGCATGTGTTACTGCTGTAGCATCCTCTGAAGTGCAGGGAAAAGCCCCAATCCAACCTGAAAAGGTATCTACTAAGGTTAGACAATAGCGTGTCCTTTTGTGGGGAGGCCTTTGAGTAAAGTCAATTTGCCAAACCTGGCCAGGAGTGTATCCTCTGGCCTGATAGGTGGGAAAGGCCTGAACTTGGAGGCCACCTTGACTGGAGCAACAAGTACACAAAGGATAATTTTGAGTGGCATGTGTAGTCAACTTGGCCATGTGGGGAGAGTAATATAAGGGCTGAAGAAAACGTAGTAGGGATTCATAGCCTATATGAACTGAATTATGGAAATCTAAAAGGATTTGCTCAGCTTGTGTGGTAGGGAGGACATAGCAACTGGGGAGAGTGTACCAGTTGTCCTTCCTTTGTGCACCCAACCATTGGAGATGTTCTATTTCTTGGGGTGTGTACTGGGGTAAGGGCATGGGAGCCATGAGAAGGGCCTGAGCAGGAGAGGAATAGTGGGGGCCTGGTGACTGAGCAGCCTGTTTTGTGATTAGATCCGCCAGTTTTTTTCCCTGGTCTATGGGGTCATTGGAGGTTTGGTGTCCTCTGCAGTGTATAACCCCAACCTCCTTTGGGAGTTGTGCAGCCTCAGGAAGTATCTTGATAAGATATCCATTTTTTATGGGCCCTCCCTGAGTGGTCATGTATCCTCTATTCTTCCATATGGCTGTGCAGGTGTGTAGGATGTGGTAAGCATACTGAGAGTCAGTATATATATTGACTAGTTTGTTGCTTGCCAGAGTGAGAGTGTGGGTGATGGCAATGAGTTTTGCCTGCTGAGAAGTGGTGTTAGGGGGGAGGGGGGCAGCATCAAGAGTCTGTTTTAGATTTACTGTGGCATAACCCACTGGGGAGTGGATGTGGAGGTGACACTCCCATCTATGAACCATGTATGTTGGGGCCGCATAATGGAATGTGGGAAATGTGTGGAAAGGGATTGAGAAAGAGGTCTAAAGCCTCTATGCAATTATGTTCTAAGGGTCATGAGTGTTTGGGGATGAGAGTGGCTGGATTTAAAGGAGGGCAAGGTTTAAAGGAGAACTGGGAATTTTCAGTGAAGGTAGGGTGGATAAGTTGTAGGCAAGAAGGGAAGAGAATTGACATGGTCTTATGGCTGAGAAGGTCTTGACGGTTTGTTGTCCAAAAGTTAGTTTAGAGCTTTCTTGTGCTAAAAGGGTGGCTGCCACCAAGGCCTGTAAACAAGGGGCCCATCCCTGGGCTGTGGTATCTAGTTGTTTAGGGAGGTATGCAACGGGAAGAAAATATCTCCCACCTCTTGTCCCGAAACCCCGACAGCCAATCCTTGGGTTTTGGTGACATATAGGGTAAAAGATGAGATAGATTTGGGAGGGATAGAGCTGGGGCTGCAAGGAGAGTGGCTTTTAATCGCTGAAAGGGAGAATGAATGTGCTTTGTGGGATCTAAAGAAATGGCAGGATCCCCTTTGGCTGCCTCATAAAGTGGTTTTGCTAGCACACCAAAGTTAGGAATCCACACGTGGAGATATCCTGCAAGTGCCAGGAAAGAGAGAATTTCATTCTTTGTGGTGGGAGTTGGTAGTTCAGAAATTGAACTTTTGCAATCCACCATTATTTCTCTGGTGTTGGGGGTGAGGTGGACTCCCCAATAGGTGACTGAAGGAGAAGACATTTAGGCCTTGCTGGGGGACACTCGATATCCCCTGGAGGCCAGGAAATTACGGAGAGGAACAGTGTGGGCCTGTGAATCCTCATAGGAGGGGCTACAAAGGAGGACGTCATCCACATATTGCATTAAAGTGCTAGAGGTTGGAGGAAGTTCAGATAAGTCTTGAGCTAAGGTCTGGCCAAAGAAGTGGGGGCTATCCTGAAATCTTGGGGGCAAAACTATCCAAGTAAGTTGTTGGGAATGGCACATGTCAGGATTAGTCCTGTACTAAATGGTATGAGCCCTTAGGCTTTATGACCAGAAGGATGGGTGTGTTACAAGGTGAATGAGTGGGTCGTAGAAGATGAGAAGAAAGGAGTTTGTTTATAAGGGGCTTTAACCCAATTAGGTGTTTAATAGCAATGGGGTATTATGGGACATTAGGGAAAGAAGAAGGATCACACAGCCTCATGAAGAAGGGAGGGTAATAAGTATCGGTGGAGGGTGAGGAGATATCCCATACCATAGGATTAACTTTGTCAGGGGGAAAGAGGAGGGTAGAGATTTCAGGGCTCAGGTCTGGGGTAGCCTGTAATAGGAGTATTGTAGCTGGAGCTAAATTGTTTAAAGTAAGGGTAGCTTTGAATTTGGAAAGGATGGCCCACCCCAATAAGGGAATAGGGCATTGAGGCATTATTAAGAATTTGTGTGTGAATTGGGTATGATATAGGGTGTAGGAAAGGGGTTGAGTGATCTGTGGGTGGTATTCTGATCCCATGACCCCTACTATTGTGATAGAGGATGGGTTTGTTGGTCCTGCATATTCAGGAAGAGTAGAGTAAGTGGACCCTGTATCAATGACAAAAGAGATCAGCTTACCTGCTACTGGGAGAGTTACCCTGGGTTTATGTGTGGTGATCTCTGTGGGGGCCTCAGGCCCTGGGCATCATCGGCTCCTCCTGGGAAAAGCTGAGAAGGTCCTGTAAGGATGGCTGTGAAGCCAAAGACTGTGGGTTGGGGACTGGGCCACTCCCTCTCTGGCAAGTGGAACAGTCAACCCCCCCAGTGACCTGGCTGTTTGCAGTGAGGGCAGGGCCCGGAAGGGGGCCTGGGGTTAGAATGGGCCTGTGCCCAGTGGCCCAGTTGATCACATTTGAAGCAGTTTCCAGGTGGCTTGCCCCTAGAGGCAGCCAGCTTTGGAGTATGTTAGCCACAGATGGCATTAGCTAGGAGTTGGTATTTGGCCTGATCTCTTTTCTAATGATCCTTTTTTTTCTCTCTCTCTCTGTTGTTAAAAACCTTGAAAGTTGCATTGAGGAGGTAATGTAAAAGGGCCATGCCTGCAGGGGAGTTTGGATCTATACATGTGTATTTATGTAAAGCCTCAGACAGTCAGGTTAGGAACTCACTGGGATTTTCAGTGGATCTCTGTGTGATTTCCCTAAGCTTATCATAATTGACTGACTTGTGAGTAGCCTTTTGGAGGCCATAAATCAAGTGTGTGATCATGTTATCCTGGAGATCCCGATCCCCATGGCCAGCCTGATGGTCTCAATCTGGGTTCGTGCAAGGGCTCACACTGGCTGTCTGTTATTTTGAGCATGTACTTTGTCTGCCTGTTGTCGAGATGCTATCCAGACCTGCTTCCTGTCTTCAGGGGATGGATACATGTCTGGTTTGGACTGGAAGGATCCCAGTTGTTTCTTGGTTTGGGAGAGATCAGAAAGAGAAAAGGGGATATGTACCCAGATAGTTCCCTCCATCCCAGCCATTTCATGGAAGGGTGATATAAAGGAGCCAGAGCTGAGGCAGGGTTGTCACCTGATGAAGGGGGAGAAGGAGAGGGGGGTTTGGGTGGCTGAGGATGAAGAGAGGGAAAAGGTGAAGGGGCTGGTGAAGGATCTGGAGTGTAAGGAGGTAGTCAAGGTGGCCCGTACAGGGAGCAGAGTAGTCTGACAGATCAAAAGATTGATCCATGTCCGGAAAGGGACGTTGGGCATGAGCTAGGAGAATTTGAGGCATAGGACAGTTCACAGAGAGAAGAATGTGTTCGGAGATAGAAGAAAGCTTAAACATAAAGAATCTCTCCTGCTTTTGCCATTTTGGTGAATATCTAAATCGAGAGTGCCATCTTGTCACCATTGGGATCCATTGTAATGAGGCGTTCAAGTTTTAATGTCTCCCTGGAGGCCGAGAGATTGTCCAGGAGACAGCCCAGAGGTATAAAGCATGGAGTACAGTAGAAAATGAGGTGTTTAGGTTTAATGTCTCCCTGGAGACCAAGGAATGAATTGGCCAGGACACAGCCCAAGGGCATATAGCATGGAGGTTTGGATTGTGAGGATCCCATGTAGAGGGTGAGAAAGGAAACGGGCAGTCCTGGTAGAAGAAGGGTGCCAACAAAGAGTGTCCTCTTTGCTGTGCCCCTTCTTTTCTAGAGAAAAGCCACGACCAGCTAATGAAGCATCCTCCAACATCTGGGGGGCATGAGAGGAGTTTCCCCAGCCAGGTACCTGTACTTAGTAGAGACCTTAGTCATAGAGGGTAGTTGAGGGAACTCATAGAAGCAGGACAGATCTACTGACTCACCTTGAATTGAGGCTGATTTTGGATGCATTGGTCTGAAACAGCAAAAAGGAGAGAGTCCCGGAGGCACTTGGTTTGGCAGGTTTGGGAAGAGCAGCCAGGAGGGGTCCATCAACCCAAGAGAAGGGATCATCCAATGGTCTGGCCAGGACCCTTGCTGGGTTTCAGCACCAAAATGAAAGAAAGTGACCGAAATGCCAGGTACCAATCAAGCTTTATTAAAGGAAAAGAATCTACTGGGCTGCACCCAAAGTGGAGGGCAGCCTGGGGGCTGCCCTCAAGATGGAGGATAGCACCAGGTGTGGGAGTGAGAGAGCTTATATAGGGCATCAAGGGCTGGCTGATACAATCAAGGAGGGGCATTATGCTAATGCAGAAACTATGTGACCAGGGTGGAGAATTGCACCCTTGCAGCAGCAAAAGGGTTTCTATTTTGCAGAAGTCACGAGGCTTCTCATAAAGTGAAGTGGGGAGGGGTTTAGTGCTGGAGTGGAAGATAAGACTGGTGGCTGTTGTGTGCATATTGTGTGCACAATGGTGCTGGTCATGTCCAAGATCCATTAATAATTTGTTAGCATCTCCTTTTGGTTAAGTCCTTTTCATCCAAGCTCATGCTTAGTGCACATGGTGAACAAAAAATTTTGAGCCAAATACTGGTAAACAAATTGTTAATCTTGATAAACTAGCTATTCTAATTGTCTCACATTCATTTTTTCTGGAAGCAAGTATTTCCTGGAAAAAATAACCTAGATTTTTCTGCTTGTTCTATCTTATTTGCCATAGGTGTGAAAGGATCCCCACTCTAAATCTTGTTCATTTTACTCCTAAAGAAAGAAATAATTTACAATAAAATACATTCTTCAGGTATTGAGAGAAATGAGACTGTCAAGGCATCTTAATGGATTGTTTTAGTCACAATGATTTAGCATGAATTAATATTGGATATTGAAGTTTCCAAATAATTTAATTTTTATGTAAAAATGTGTTTAAGCTTACTTTATACTAATGCATTAAGCCTGCAATTTTTAAGTACACCACATATTGGATGGTCTTATTCACATCCATCCTTCACATGTAGCTTCAGGTTAGACATGGTTAATTGATTTACTGTAGGCTAGTTTTGTACAATTAGAGCTTGATGTAGATCAATGGTCCTAGAGCTGAGTTATAATTATCACTGAGTGTATATGACACACTTTCCCATGCATTGGTATTTATAAGAAATCAATTCCAAGAGCTTAAAACTTCATGTATATATTCATTCTCTGAACTGATCTTCCTGAAACTCTTTTAGTCAATGCATCACATTGGTTTTAGTATTCCACTCCATTTGGTGATTTCTCTTCTCCCAGAATGCCATGCTTCTATCATATCATTGCTTTGTCTGTGGTGTCTAACCCTAACAGCACCAAAGGAAGTACAGTGAAAACTATCATTCTTGGTGTTGAGGAGAATGAGTTTAATGGCTGTGTACTAAATACTTATATAGACCAGTGCTAAGGAATTCTTTATTTTCAACAAAATTTTCCAAGCATCTCATAGAGCTGTCTGGAACTAGATCATAATAGAAAAAAAGTTTTTGACGATGAGTTGCCAAGTAATTTTTGACATTTAACTTGGAAGGAATCAAACATATTGCACGTTTTACTTGTAATAAAAGCCCTTTAGTTTCTATCTAATTTCTATTAACACAGCTTCTTTTTCTTAATGCTTACATATATAAGCATAGCAATCAGATTAGAATTGATGCTTAAATTTGCATAATGTTCACCAAAGGAGTCCTGAATTGTTTGCAGGAAAATACCAAACAAAACAAATTTTACAATGTATTGGACATTATTAAGAGATATTCTAATAAAATTTTAATTTTTGTTTAATAGTTATTAATTTTATTTTGTTTTGATAAGTTATATATAAACTGTATTTGTGATGCAATAAAAATAATTTTATGCAGAATAATTAAAATTACATAGAAAAAAACTAAGATATTCTTACAGAGATACTATCTGCTAAAAATAAGCATAGGGTTTGTATGTCTTAAAATTCTACATGCATATATTATAAATTCTATTCTATGTGTAAAATTTTCAGGAATAAGTAATAGAGAATTAAGAGTTTAAGAAGAACAAGAGATGATGTAAAATGTCAAATTATTAAAAAAAGAGTTTGCAAAATTAGGTATGCTTTGTATATGAACAACAGTGACTAGATCTATTGTACATCTAGATACATATACATATATAGATATACATATACATATATAGATATATATTAGAAACTATAAAAATATGTAAACGAAAGCATTGTAGTAGGAATTGTTTTCAATCATGTGTAAACAGATGTTTATAAATAACTAATACAGATAATTTAGGACAATTTTAGGCTTTCACCTTACGGTTTCATACTCATCAAATACATGTTATTACTCAGTTAAATAAACTGCATGAATAATCTCATTGTGTAAATAAGCCACTAATTATTCTTTTGCACTGTCACTAAATCAACAGTTTGTTAGTTTTTATGTTTGTAATATTTTTACCTGGTAAATGTGTTCTATAAATTATAAAAATTAAATGGTAACTTATTGAGTATATAAACTTCCCCCCAAAAGGGTTTTTTTTTTTTTAAATGACTTTTGATTATTTACTGTTAAGGGAAACTACATTTTAAAAATAAAAAGTAAAGTGGATGGTCTTTTGGTTGTGATAGTGTGAAGGGAGTGAATCTTTGCTCCCCCAAAGCAAATGTTCATCTGGGTAAAATAGTCAAAGCAACCATTTCAGCACTTTTGAAATCAACCAATGGCCAGCAGTATATTGAGATGTTTATTCATAAAGAGATGAAAGAATATGTGATCTTCTTTCCTGGCCAAGCCCCGCCCCTAATGCCCACCATATCTTGGTCACAGTAGTTTTACCACAAGCTGGCTATGACGACCATCACCCTTGCTGATACTGGAGTGAGAAAACGTGATTTGCTGCAGAGAATGAAAACCCACAGATTTACTAGCCTGAGGAGGCAGCCCTGCTAGGGGCAATTGTATTACTCAGAAATACACATTCTCTAACACACACACACACACACACACACACACACACACACACACACACACACACACACACACACACACACACACACACACACACACACACACACACAATTTAGGTTATGACTTACTCATGAATTGCTCCCTTAAGTATTTTTCTTACTATAGGTGCTGATGTTGTTTTCTCAGCTCTCAGTTGTATACCAGTAAATCTTGTTTTATATTTTCTGCAATATTCTCTCCTTTGCCTTGGTAAATTTCTATGCCTTAACTCTTCCAGTTTTGAGGTATTGATGCCTAATCAACTTATGGAATTTTTTTCTTGACATTATTTCCCTCTCTGCTTATTTTTATTTGTACAGTGTAACCTGCAGTATTAGAGCCTAGAAATAAAGGGGATGATTTGCTTGAGCAAAAAGATCAATACTTAGGAGAAGGATTGAATATTCTGCCAATTTTGAGAAGAGTCCTGAGAATTCACATGGGAGATGAATTCCTCTGTTTCCAGGAGGGCACAGAAATGAGGGAGTACACATGTACTCATGTGTACTAAAGTACCTAAAATAGTCTGACATATAGTCGATCTTCAGTGAATTCTGTTTTGTTTTTCTCCCTTTTCTGTTTGGCATAGGGGAAATATTATTATCCCTTTAAAACAAAAGTAACTGTAGTGTCTGGGAATCTTTTTTTTTTTTTTTTTTCAAATTGTAAACTTGATTATAAATAATTTCCGACCTTATTCAAACCACTATGTATTTCAAGTCTACTACTGATAGACAGAAATATCCTCAATCAAAACAGAAAGACATTAAGCGGAATCTCAACCCCGCAGGACCTGGCTTTTAAAATTTCATTCTTTCTTTTTTACATTTTAAATATCCTTTATAAATTTCAATAATCTTAGACATCCCCATATTCCTATATAAGTATACAATCCATTATAAAGCCAAACATATTGCATGGAATACCTATTCTACAGATAAATTTAGCAATTTTTCATTTTTTTGCCCCAATTTCACCTCTATTATCATCAAATGATGAATGTTATATTTTTTTTATAAAATAGAGATAACCTTAATGAATGATATGTACAAGATTATGTATTTTTCCTTATTCATACATTTCTATTTTAAGATGACATACAAAAAGTTTTAAAGCAGGCAATCTTAACAGCATACAGCTAATGAAGAATGAAAAAACGCGTATTGTTGCTTAAGTGTTGATCCAAGTTACAGAAGTCATAGACAATACAATTCAACTGGACTTTTCTATACTATTTTGCTCTTCAGACTTTTCAACAGAAAGTAAATTATAATTAAATAAGGAAGCATACAGCAGAGAGGTAGACATCCAAATAGTATTAAAAGCCAAACTTGCATAGGACAGAGTTATTTTAGCTAATAGTTAGCTTTTAATATTTAACTGAAAATTATCCCACATGATTTTAACAATTTCAATTTCTGGAAAGCTTCTTCTGTTATAATAGCAAGAGAAAGTTTTTGATAATATAATATTTCACATTTTAGAAATGTGAAACAACCGGTCATTACAGATGACTGGAAGAAATAAAACAGGAAAATACTATGTTTCGAATTCTTCAGGCTTTATGTGAGACAATTTGAAGAGGTAAAATTACTTCTGGCTACATTCCCTAAGGAAGAATGTAGAGTAGCTGAAAAGTGCTTTATAATCATGAATTAATCGGCAGTAATTTTTCTAAACAATTCTATGTGATATTATTCTCATTCTGTAGATAAAACATAGTCCCACAGAGAGAAAGAATCCAGTCCTGGCCCCATAGGAGATCGGCGGGAGGTCCCAGTTGGGTGCTTGGAGTAGTTATATGGTGCAAAACCTTTCAAACGTGGAATGAAGGTGAGGACATGTGTGAGCATAATATTTTGTGGATGAGATTAATTTACAGTTGCATAGGTTTAAAATTCATTTCTAGAACAGAAAATTGTAGCATCTGTATCTACTTGTTTGTGTTGATAGCAAAGTGACCAAAAATCATGCCATAGTTGTGTTATCATCAAATGATTTATTAGTCTTTTCTAAAGGAAGCCTTTAAGTCTTTATGTCACTGTAAAATCCTGAAGTTGTTTTAGGTTCAGAATACAAACTGAAATAATAATTTTTATTCATTCTTCACTTTTTATTTATATTTTAACATTTTTCACTTTTTTTCTACAACAGTTTCAATATAATAGGCTTTTTATAGCTTACCCAATGAACTTAATTGATAATAGATATAAGTACTCTCCAGGTAGATTCAGATGAAAAGATTCATGTTGAATATAAATAAACCAAATATATTGAATAAATGTTATCACATTTAATTTTAGTTAGACAAAATATGAACAAGTGATTATTTTCAAAACTCTCTTTTTTGATTAATATAGTATAGTGTTACTTGAGCCATCTGTATAATGGACATATTGGTACTGTGGTCAGATATTTGTTTTAAAGAAAAAATCTGAAAGTACATATAAAGAGCTAGGAAAAAATCCTGGATTGAATGATGTATAAGCAAAGTATTATTCATTCACATTTCTTTAGGGGTAGTAGGTTTGTCAGCAACTTTATTACAAGTAATAAACTGATTTCTATTTTAAATTATTACAAAGATATGTTTGCATTTTGGCATTTTGGTGAAAAAACAATATACTCTAGCTTCGTTCATTTTATTTATATTGTCACTAACAACTCAATGAAATAGAGGCCTTTAGCATCATGTATTGAAATTCATACATATTTGTATGTTTTATATTCATACATTTAAGCAGATATTAATGTTCACTAAATTGAAACTGGGAGATGCATTGTTTGAAATTCATGAATATGCATAGTCTTTCCTGATTTATTCTTTGGAATTTAATATAATATTTGAGAAAACAATCAAATTTCATTCTTCTAAATATTTATATTTGAATTATAGTGTAATACGGAAAGTTGCTTATATTGCTTATACTGAGATGTGTGAGCTTATGAAAAATAAAAGGCAAACTCTTGATCTGAGGTATCATATTATGACTATATATGTGGATATTCATAACTTCTTCCAAGATCTTTCTCCTCTAAAATGAGAATGGCACATATTTTGATCCAGATTATGTGATATTGCTGTTGATCGAGGGCTAGAATAAAATGAACTCAAGCAGGAACTTCTGCCGTTTTTATGTAGTTAGAGAATTGACTGCCCTTCCTACAGAATGTGTTTATGCCTTCTTCCTACAGAGCTTGTGTAAGAATGCAGAAATAGTTCCCCTCCACCCCAGGATAATCTTAATAATGATGTAGAAACAAAAAGTTAGGTCATGTTTAATATATAATTCCAACCAGAAGCCAGCAACTTAATAGAGGTATACTGTAAATCAGGCTGTAAATGTAATGAACTGGGCTTCATAGCTCACTATTATATAAATTCAAATGCAGTGAAGGTTTTTTGTGCCTTTCTCCACCTCCCCCTAAATATGTCAATGTATGTGATAAAACTCCCTTTGCATAATTAATTGTAATGTAATATCATTCAAGAAAATAATTTAGAAGTGGATAAAAACTTTTTTTCCCCCCTGTATGGAAGATGTTGCAGAAATCAGTTTCATTACCTTAAATTTACATATTTAAATTTAACGAATCTGCTTTAGTGTTTCCTGGAAATTGTTGCCAGTATTTTTATTCCTTGTGAATTTATGTATCTGGAAGAGAAAATGTGATTAATGAACACAGTAGCCTTACAAAATTAAGAGAAAGAGAAAATGACTTTCTGAAACTTTATAGTTATGGAACAAATCAGGTAAATAATCTTTTGTTAGTTCTGAGTTTGACAGCTTTAACAGTGTATCATCATGGAAGTAGAAGAAACTTTAAATATAATCTAGGCACACGGTGTCATACTACTGGTGAGAAATCTGACTCAGAATGCTCAGGCAGCTAGCTACCTGGGACCACACAGCGGGGAAAGCTCACCCAGCACTAGATCCAGCTTCCATGATACTCAGTTCTCTACTCTTAACACCAGAGTTTGCACACTTACATTGTAAAATTTTATTTCAAGTTAAAACCGTTTTTTATTTTATTATTTCCAATAATAAAATACGGTTGAGAAGCCAGGCTTCTTCTCTGTTTGATATGATGACTATGTGATAAAACTGAGAATTAATATTGTTCATCTTCTCTTAGAATGCAATAATATGGCTATAACATGTATCTTAAGCCAAACTCTGAGATAGATGGCAAAATCACATTTTTGGATCATCTTTAATAGCTGTTATAATGTAGCTTGACAGTTTAACATGGTGGGTAAGAAATTAAATTCAAAAATCCTTTCAGTGATGTTACTCTGATAATTTTTTTTTTTTTTTTTTTTTTTTTTTGTCGTTTTTTCGTGACCGGCACTCAGCCAGTGAGTGCACCGGTCATTCCTATATAGGATCTGAACCCGCAGCGGGAGCGTCGCCGCGCTCCCAGCGCAGCACTCTACCGAGTGCGCCACGGGCTCGGCCCGTTACTCTGATAATTTAAGTAATGGACACCACCTAAATTATTATCCTGAAGACTCTGGTGTTTCAAATCCATTGTCATTTTAAATTCTATGAGGAATTGCAAAAGGCGAGCATTTGTTTATTTGTAAATATTACAATGAAAAGTTGTATAGCCCTTTGTTTTGTTCTGTGATAGACAAGAATTTAAAAAACAGAAATGCGAAGAGCTGCTTTGAAATTTTTCTGGGGTTAACCATCAGCACTGAATGACCTATTAAATAATATTTTATTGATTGCTTCAAGTTAGATTAATCTTTTTGTAGAATGCCACATCTACTTTTTTATGTTGAAAGTTCAAATGGATTCTGTCAGTGGACAAAAGATTTGCAAAAAGACAGATCACTTTGGAATTACAACCTGTTGCATGTGGAGTGTAAAGCTGAAGAAGTGAAGGATGTGCATACTTAGGTGGAAAATGCCTGTGGTTTAATTTTTCAGCTTGGAAGCCTTCAATTTTCTGTTATTTTCTGTGCACATTCATTGAATCTACTTAGCTTTAAGCAAATTTATTTTCTTCGGACCACTAGGTGTCATCACGTCTGTTCTGAAGGTTTTTAGTATACCAGTAACTTCCATATATCATGTTTGTGAAGACTTTACCAAGAGTTCAGATTAGAAGACAACTATAAAGGGGGGAGAAACTGTGATATAAATAGAAAGAACAAATTAAATCCTGAAAAAATACAATGCTATTAGTATAAAGAAAGTTTTGGCATTTCACATCTGCTTCTTTAGTAAGATATCAATGCCCTATTACATATTGTGGTATAATATGAAAAATCCCTCTTATGTAGACGAGTTAAATTATTTTAAACTCTTGGTTAAAAGAAATAAAAATACCCTCACAATATGAATTTTGCTTGAAAAAGAAAGATCCTTTTACATTGTCATTGGTATCATTTATATTTTTAGCATTTGTTGAATACTTTGTATTAGAAGAGGTACATTGGCTACTGCACTGAAATTTATATAAAATGAAAAGCAAACAATCATAACCTTTTCCTTCAATGGAGTTTACAATTTCTTGATGGAATAAAGGAGAAATATACATAGTGTATCCCAAAAATATATTAATGTATTCTAATATAAAATGTGGTATATATAACATAGGTCTTGGCAAATTGGAGTGATTGTCACAGACCCTCCACTTTGACAAGGGTACAACTCTGAAGATTGATTCATTCTGAAACTAGTGAGGCAATGGCTCATCTTATGGTTTTATGAAATGAGACAAAATGCATGGAAAGTCACATCATATTTTTTACATATCCCCATGTTACCAAGATAAAAAATGAAAATGAAGGAGATATGGGGGTGTGATCTCTCTGACACTGCCCCCCAGGATGCGAGCGGTTTTCTAGGCAGGGAGGGGCACTCAATTCCTGGCTCTCCCTCCTACCAGGACCTTAGAGAATTACATTACTTCTTACCTGTGAAATATGGCAAATGATAAAGACCTCTTTGTGTTATAAGGATAAACATAGTACCAGTAAGTATTTTGGCAGAGTGAAAGTTGGTCCATTTATATTGGAGAATTACAGCAGGTTTTAATTAGGGAACCATTTAAACAGTTGCAGGAAGAGTATGAGGGGCTGTACCATTCAGGAGAAGCCACCTACAGGTATCCTAACCTGGATGAGGGATGACATGAACCTGAAACAACCAGGCAAGGAGACAGAGAAACACATGCACTGACCTTTATTTTCTCCCTCTCTGCTGTTGGAGACGCTCATTGGGTAGAACCCACCAGGTAGTAGGTCCCAGAGAACTCTGATGTAGTCTTTACAGGTCAACCTTCAAGGACTCCTCATAGTTTGGAGAAGGACAGAGCAGATCTGATGGTCAAATATCACATCTTCTCTACTGGTGCTGAAGTTATCCTTCTAATATACAAACTGGATCATCCCAGCACCCTGCTTCCAGTCATCCAGAAATTCATGGTAGCTCAAAGGATAAAACTCATAATTCTTTATGTAGAATAAGACCATTTATTGTTCAGCCACTGCTTCTCTAAATTTCCCTGTCCTCCTGCTGTTTGGAACTATCCTTGACTCCTCAAGGTTCCCTGTCATGTCATGCTTTTTCACCAACCATGCTTTGTCTATGCTGTTCCCTCTTTCTAGAATACCTTTCTCCTCTTGCCTCATTTAGCTAACTCTTGCTTGTCCTTCAAAAGTCAATTCCCCAAGTAGAAATTCCCGTATTAAAAGTTGAATATAGATGCTCTTTTTCGGTGCACCCTGTTTACATCTATACAACATCAATTATGTTGCAGTTGTCGGTGACTATCCTTTCTCGCTAGACCTGAAATTTCTCCAAGGAAACGAGGGTGTTTTATATTTCTCTGTATCCTTAGCAACTTGAATACAATTTCTCACACATAAATTCAATAACTGTTTGCTGAATGAATAAATGAATGTCTAGTTCACTGCCTAGCAATTGTAGGTACATCACATGTGTTACTCACTTTCTTCTCTGGTAAAAGAAGATGCTCATGTGATATAAGCTAGCATCCAGTGGGGGGATGCACCTCAAAAGTTCAGTAATCTTTCAAACTCAGACATCTGCTAAAAGTGAGACAGTAGGTTGGGATTTGCTTTCCACTCACAAAAAATAGTCATATAGCCGAAAATTATTTCAGAACATCTGTCTCAAGATGTGAAGAAACCATGAAACTGCTAAAGTTTAGAAATCTCTGTGGACAGATAATAATAACGGTTTATGAAAAAATCTGAGAAAGCCATCAATTAGAGCTCTACCGTATTTCATTAATTTACACTATCAAGAGAACTGAATTACTCAACCTCAATAATAAAGGAATTATAGAAGTTTCATCAGTAGTAAACTCATGACCCTGAATCTTGTCAATATCGTCATTATGAATTCCTGCAAGCTAAACATAAAATATTATAACCCAAGCACAAATATGCATTTTTCTGTTAAATTTTCACACTAGATATATTTGCTGGAAAGGGTATACAGATATGTGAGTGTGGGTGTGTGTGTGTGTGTACGCACACACATTCTTTTTTCAAAATTGGTAATGGAGTTCAAATATTCTGCAATTGCCGTTCAAAGCCAAGTGAGTATAGAGACATGAGAATCAGCTAATACATTAGTATAATTTAAAGAGCTAATTTGAACCACTTAAGCCCAAACAATCTATTATATGTACTATACTTAGTTCCATTTCACAGAAAATTTGAATCTGTCTCTAACTAACACAATTCTCCAGATTACATAAAATGCACAGGAATGGCATATAAAAAGATGATTTGGTAAAATTCCAAAAGATTAATGAAACTATACACAAATTTTGATATATCCAAAAAATTGTCCATATTATCTGTGCTAGATTGAATAGTGCCCTCCCCCAAAAAGTTTGTGCCCCAGTTCCTAAAATCTATGAATATGTTACTTTACATGGAAAAGCAGAATTTGCAGATGCAAGTAAGGATCTTGAGATGAGGAAATTATCCTGGATTTTCTGGTTTGGCCCATTGTAATCATAAGGTCCTTCTAAGAGGGAGGTAAGAGTAACAGATTCAGAAAGAGAAGATGTAAGACTGAACCAGAGGTCAGAAAAGAGTAGGTGCTACTCAGCTGGCTTTGATGATGTAGGAAGACACCACAAGCCATGGGTTATAGTCAGCCTCTAGAAGCTGGGAAAAACTGAAAACAGATTCTCCCCGAGAGGCTGCAGATGTGTCAGCCCAGATGACACTTTGATTTTTGCACAGTGAAATTGATTTTGGACTTCAGTCCTCCAGACTGTAGAGAATAAATTTATGCTGTTTTAAGATTCTAAATTTGTGGAGATTTGTTACAGCAGCAATAGGAAACTAATACAATTTCAAAAGGAGGATAGGGTGTGCAATTAGAGAATGCAGTGTGTTTACATCTGTAGTGGATTGAATGTCCTCCTCAAACCCACTGAAGCTTGAATTGTGTCCCCCAAGTTTTATGTATTAGAAACTTGGCCCCCACTGTGACTTTAAAAGGGTGGAAAATACTATTCTGGTAATTGAAAGGTGGAGCCTTGAGGAGGTGATTGGATTGCAGGACCATGCAGTAGTCAATGGATTTAAAAAGGTGGTCGGGGCATGGTTGTGAGGGCTTTAAAAGAAGGGTCTGTCATGCTCTATTTGCTCTCTCTGCTTCCACCATCTTGCAATGTGAAACCCCAGGTTACTGTCATAATCACCAGATGGGCTTTGGACTTCTCAGCCTCAGAAACTGTAAGCAATAAATTTCATTTTCTTATAAAGTACCCAGTTCCATGTATTTTGTTATAAGCAACAGAAATGGACTAATACAATAGCCATCATAGCATTTATTACACTTTGTTTTCATGTCTCTCTCCTCCAGTGAGATTATAATAGTGTTAGGGCCAGGAACTCTGTCTTATTGTCTTTGTATCCAATGTTCCTGTCACCGAGTAGAGCTCAAGATATCTTTATCAAATTAATGACTGGACTGACTAAATAACCTAAGTAGATTGGTGCTGTGTGTTTTGAATTTCCCAGAGATGTGGAAGCAATGTCTATATGATAGGGCTTCCAGTTAGCTCCACCCCAACTTGATGTTTGCTAGGGGAGCAAGAGAAAGCATATGCAATTAAAAATAAATACATGATCAGCAGGAATAAGAATGGATTCATAATTTTGCTACTCTATGTTTTTTGACTTTATTTAAAAGAAAACAAATATTTGGAATTTAGTGAATTTATTGAAAGCATTTTGAAAGTTCAGATTATTATCTGTGAACTAAATTTAATTATTGTCTATAATTATTGGAATATTGGAATCCTATATTTGTAATTGACATTAGATGTCAGACAGCTCATATCCTAGTTGATTAAGATATTAATCTCTTTAATACAATGTTCGTCAGGTAATGGGATTTAACCACCAAGAAGTTTGAAAATGCAGATATCTGGGCTTTGCTAAAGTTGCCTCAAACAAAGTAATTTAACAACTGATATTGATCCTTACTTTCCAGTTTTATAGAATTATGGAAAATAATATGACCTGTAATATCTTTCCTATTTCCAAAATCCCTGATTTTATACCGACAATGATAGAATAATTTCTTTTTTAAAAAAATTTTATTTTGTCGATATACAATGTGGTTGATTATTGAGGCCCATTCTAACAAGGGGAAGTTGGGATAGTAATGTGGAATTACCTCATTCAAGTTACGCAGCTACTCTAGGCTGCATTAGTTACAGTACAGTATTTCAGAGATATTGTTAAGTGTGTGTGGGGGGAGAATTGAGGTAAGTTTTTCAATAATATTAACATAATAATAACTGCAACAACTGTATTAATCCTGTTTCTTAAATTTTTTTCCTAATTGCACAATGTTTCCTTGCACAATTTCAATGCACAATGTTATCATCAGGTGTTGTTTTTATTTTTTGTTGCTGCTTTGAAAAGTAAAAACTTTCTGTACTCAAGGTGTAAAAACTCAGAAGGTGACATTTCACTAATGACTCCTCTAAGAAATTGACAAAGATGGATGTAGTGCCTTTACTGATGGCCCCTGAGAAACATGATGCATTCAAAATGACATTATAGCTGTGGCAAAAAAAGCTGTGTTTGCTTTTGTTTACAGAAAAGAACGTTACATACTATAATTATATAGTGCATATTTTGTCTTAGTTTATAAATTCTCACTTGTCTCCTATTTAAACATAGATAGTTAATTATGCTATTTGCTAAGATCTAATAACTTCAACATTATGACTTAATATTATGCAACACCTTACCTGAGAGAACCTCAATAAAACTTACACGTGCTTTGCTGATGAAATCTTGCCACTCCCTTGTGGATGGAATTCATAAGCAAGGCTTTGTGTTTAAATAATGTGTAAAGAGATGTGACTAAAATTTACATGCAAGTAATGATCCCAAATGTTAAGCCAAGAAATCCTAAATTTCAAATATATTTCAAATCTATTGCTAATCTATTGACACTTTCTTAGTGGGAAATATTTTTATTATAGGAAACTATTATAAGCTAAGGGCTTTTCTTTCTTTAAAAAGGACAGACCATTAGAACTGAGTCTCTGCTGTGCTTGCTTGGGGCAGATTCAGTTTGCTGTCTCCAGATTTGTTCCTTTATCTCTCGTAATGTTCATTCTGAAACCAAAGGTGGCTTCAGGGCTCTTGTGTTTCCTCAGAGCCTCATTCTGGGCCAATTTCCCTGGGAAAGAAGCAAAATCAATCTCTTTCTGCTTAATCTCCTCGCAGACGGGGGATATTATATGACACTGGGAACTGATTTCCAAGGTCCATCGCAACTATGAGTTCTAGCGGGCTTCAGAGGCTCACAGTTTTGAAACCCTGTGTCACATACTTAGCAGCCTCAATGTAAAGCTTTGTAATACAGGGGTAACAGGTGATAGTTAAAAAGCTGCCTTCAAGGATTGAGATAATCATCCTAGAGGTCCACAAAATATTAGGGAATTTTCATCAAAAAAAGCTATACTCATTTTAAGACAGAATGTGATCTATGTATTTCCCAAATCAAAATTATTATGGATTATGTACCATATTCATACATATGCATATCAAATAGTATTAATTTGCTTTCTGAATTAAAATATTATTTTGGAACATGCCCATGTTTTTTTCTAATGTTAATGTAGGGTCTTTTCTTCCCCTTTAGTCTTTAGCTTTGAGCTTAATACCTATTCTATGATACTAAAATTCTTTTAAAAAATAAATAAAATACCCAAATATTTGTAAAATAGATTATTGCTAATTTTTCTGCATCAAAAAATTTGCAAAACAAATTACATAAAAATGTCATTAGTTAAAAATGACATTTGATATGTAGCTTTACTTCTTATTCACTAAAATCATATTAGAAAGTTTCTATGCACAGCTAGTTGGATTCAAATATACTCTCTATTGTATTGGAACTGCTTTGTGGTGGGTAGAAATCAATTCTCACATGGCTGCTACTTGCCTTTCTCTCTAAAAAACAGTTTTTTATATGAGGTTTTGATATCATTTGACTGGGAAACCTGTGAACGTTTAGACTTAATAATGCAAGTGGTATGAAGTAGGATATAAATCCTGATGTCTGGTAGATGGGAAATTTGGAATTCTGCAACAAAAAATAATTAATTCTAACAACTCCCTTATTACTTCAGAAGAAATTTTCAAGTGAAATAATGAAAAAGGAGGCATTCTGTTCTTGCGTGACTTAGAAATAGCTTTTAAAACTGTTTATCGAGTCTATGTCCTTCATTTTTTTTTTCCAAAAGGAACTGAGACCATTTACTGAAACAGACACCTGTAACTTGCTGATAAACCTCTGTATTTTTAACCTTGATCTTAAAGAAATTAAAGCCTAAACCAGCAGTATGTCAAAGGGAGAGTTCTACTTTTTGTGTATGTGGTGGTTAGATTAGTTGCACACATTTTAAATATGTTCATAAACCTCATTTTATTTTTTACTTGAAACTGTGAAAGAGACAAGGTTAAATTAGGGAGGGCAGACAGTTAATCATTACTGCTGCCAACAAGATTCTACAATTCAGTCGTATCAAATGGGATATAGACAAAAACCAAACCAAATGAAAACACATCACCCTCCTCTCTGTGGAATGTCAATGCATTAACCTCATCTGGATGAGAAACATTGGTTGGATCAATAAGACATTTTCCCACATTTCCCTGCTGGCCACAAAGCCTCCAATTTCCACTTTAGCTATTAATTGATTCAAATTATGTGAGATTGTACTGTATTATAAGGAAGTCACCCCATTACTTCTGCCATTGCTTTTTAACTCTCAGCTGCTCTTGGTGATTTCTATTCTTTAGAACACATTCAACATTATGTTTACGTTTTCTTTCTCTTTTGTCTCACCTTTAAATGGCACCTACCCCTTCCATGATTATTCACAGTATTTGCTATTGAGTCTCCAGCATATCAGAAAAAAATTTTCTTAACCTTTTAGTAGGTATTATATTTGATACATTACATAATTTTTTTTGAGTTATCTTTTCAGTTACCTGAATATGCACCATCTGTTCCGCTGCTTTGGCTTATCACTGGTAGAATAAGTCTCTATAACCAAGCTTTAGTTGTAATGAATTTTATTCTTCACCTGCAACCTTCAGCTTCTTCTTCACTCACTTCCTCGAAAGACTCTTAGCAGACCTGACCTCTGGGATGGACCTTTAAATTAGGTAATATAAAATGCCAGTGTTTTTCAGAGTTAAGCCACACCAGCCAATCTGTTCTCTCATCTTCTTGTGTTGTTCCTGGATATTTCCACTTGTCAGTGGGATTGGAGGAAACTCTGAGGGCTCTGCTCACCTTTGCATTTCACCAGTGCTTAGCCATTCCTTTGGTAATAGATACAGTATTCATATGTTCCTTAAGTAAACTGAAATAGTGTGTGTGATATCTTTTTTTCATCTTCAACACTTACAGGTACCATTTTGACTAGTACCAACACTTACTGGCCATTTTGAGATGTACATTTTGAACTGTGAGCTGGAAAACCACGTACATTAATGCTTCATTGTGCACTTCTAAGTTACATAGTGAATTTAGAAGGAAATTCACCGTGCCCCACACCCACCTAGGATACTACGGGGGTACTTCAAAAAGCTCACAGAAAAATAGAATTAAAATGTAATGCAAATCTTTCCATAAACTTTTTGAAGTACTCTCATATTTATTAAGAATATAAAGAATTAAAAACAGACTCCAGGTCATAGAAGAAGGGGTGATAAATAATTTTGTGTGTATGTGCGTTTTTGTGTTACATGTGACCTTGTGAGGATTGTTCCTACACTTTCCTTTCCTTACTAAATCTAGATTTGTTTATAGTTTAATGGGTCTAGGGTTAGAGACTGGACTGCAAGGCTGGTGGTGGTGAATAACCTTAGTGCTATTGGTATCTGATGCCCTCATGGCTCTGTGACAATGTGGCTGTCCATCATTTTGCATTTATTGTCCGTATCCCCTTGTCATTTCGATTTTATGATGACATATCCACAATCTATAGTTGCCATGCCTCATTGAGTTTACTTGGTTGCCTTCTGGGTTTTCTCCTTGAGCATACCTTCAGAATTCTTAATACTGTAAATCATCTCTGACCCCCAAATAAACTCTTATCAATATGTGTATATTGGGCAGTGGCAAAATGACTTAAAACAAATGCTCTTATTTTAATTTTTTTAGTCCTACAAGATTTGACATATATTTTTGATGAATTAATTTTTTTTAAAGTTTGGGAAATGTGCCTTTAGGATGTCATACAGTTTTAACTGCAGGATCTTCAATTTCTTTTCAACTTAATGAAATACTGGTTGAAAAACATAGGCAAAAATTCTTACTATATTTTGAATTAACAGAGTAATATTAAAAAATAACTACCTGCCATCTCCACTAAATGAATATACTTTGGGTATGTTATGATGCTGTTTTGCATTTGGTATCTTGAAGTTTTTATTCATTAGCACAAGGCCTGGCATAGTAAGTGGTATTAATGTGAACACCATAGACTATATTTTAGTACATTATTTTTTTCTCTCATGAGGTAATATCCTTTGACTTTGAAAAAAAATATTTTAGACTGTTGCTCTTTGGTCCTATTTTATATCAAATAAACACATTAATAAATGCTTAAAAATTGTAAAACTCCTAAGAGGTGTGTTTATGTTTCTTAAGGAAATGCAGATCACAGAGCGATCTTATCTGACTAGGTAGACTTTTGCACACAACTGCCAGAGTTGATTATTATTGTTTTAAATAAGTATTTCTAGAAACACGTTAGTAATTTAAAATTTTCTAAATTATTATTTATAAACTTATTTTTATGGCAATAGTGTGAGTCAGAGTAATTATCATTTTAGTGAATAAAGAAAATATCATTATTCTCTATTTCTACTCATATTTTATATTCTTTAAAAAAATGTGGTGGAATAACTATCTGACAATATTATTTGGAACTTTTCCATGGTATTTTTTAATAGGTATTTTCAGCATTGTGTGTCCAAAGAATATCTTTGAGAGACATTGTATTGGTATGTTTAGGGTGCTCAAGTCTTTAAACAGTAAACAATTGTCTATAAAAGATGATTTCCTGGAAACTTACAGTTTTAATTTTTTTAATTGAAACATCTCTTTCGATGACCTGTAACATGCCTGATAATTTCACTAGTATTAAGTTGGAATGAGTTTTTGCTGCCTTAATTAACAATAGACAATTATGCTATAAATGAAGAGAAAATACATGAGATGAATGAAACTACTAAAAAACTCATTATTTATGTTAAGCATAGATAATCAATTGTAAACATAGTTGAAACTCATAAGCTGTGTTAGGTGTGCAAATTGAACATGTAAATAACATATGTGAGATATAACAGAGTTCACTAAATGTGTTACATTGATAAGTAAGCTACTTGCCCATGAGACAAAAGATAAAATGAGATTTTACTCTGAATATATGTAGAAGGAGATAGAAAGGACCAGAGGCAGTTAATATTCAAGATATACAAATATAAGTGATGCACCTGAAGCACGAGTATTCATGAGATCTTAAATCGACCACCCATTGGTAACAACCATTATGATTCTGTCCCGCCTCAACCTGTCTTTTGTCCAAGAAATTTATGTACAACCTATAGCTACTCTTCAAGGTAAACTAAGGGAAAAGATTCAGATTACTGCTACCAATTTATTATGTTTTCATTGAGTAAGATAATTTTGTGTAATATTGAGAACTTTAAAATATTTTGTTCATGTATTATTATAGTCTTTGGTAGGCACTTACTCCTACCAAAAGAATGCCATCCAGTATGTATATGCATGTTGAATCTCCATCTGCAGTCCTACTTTTGCCCTTGACATCTGGAGCCATGCGTTCAACCTCTTGGTGCACATGTTTGTCGATATGCTCCACTGGAATCTCTATCCAAGACGTGCAAACTCAATGTGTGATTTGCTTATTTCCTGACCTCTAGTATTTCCTTTTTCTCCAAACTCCAAAGTTATTTTTGTCTGTGGAAGGTGCTAAAGTTAGAAACCAATGAAGCATCTTAGACTTCTCTTTCTCTTTACCCAGTATACATCATGTCCTATAAATTTTACTCTATAAATGTTTCTTGAATTTCCCCCCGTGCTACATGCCTATTTGCCTTAAATCAATATTTCAATATCCTTAATCTGGAATGTTTAAAGAGTTTTCTGATTGATGCATTTCTCTTTTATAGCCTTACCTTCTGAAAACTGCAATCGACTATTGCTAATGTGATTTCTCTAAAATAAAAATTTGATCTTATATTCCCATTGAGCTGATAGCTCTCTACCTTACTGAAAACTCTCAAAGGATTCCTATAACAATATAAAATCCAAGTTTCTTAGAATGAGTTAACCCCCATGACCTAGTCCCTACTTTTTATTGCAAATTTATCTCTTTTTTTCTCCCTCTTGTACTGAAAATTGCAATACAGAAAGACTTGAAGTTCCTTGAACACTGCTTTATTCATCTATTGACACTGTTCTCTCTGTTAAAATCCCTTATCCCTCTTCCCTCCCTCCTATCTGCCTGATAAATTCTTTTGGCTTTAAGACCTCTCCAAAGCCTTCATTGTGTGCCCTCCTATTCATGTTCCCTCTGCATTTTATCATTGAACCCATCTCATGTTGTATTCATGTGCTTTGTGTTTATGGTGCTATAATTATATGCTTGCTTAGTTGATTGTGAGGTCCTGAAGGTAAGGACTGTGTTATCTTTCTATCAATGTACTGAGCACCAAGAATAATGAAGAATCTCAGTGAATATGTGTTAAACATTTGAACTGATGGTGGTCTCTGGAGGAAAAAGAGCTACTAACAGAAGAGCCACATCCTCCTGGTCTGGAGGGAGCCACCCACCTCTTCTGTGCCAAATCTTTATTGAGATATTCTCAAAGTTGTTCTATTTAATAGTGGCTAAAAAAACTGCACATGGCATAAAATTTATAATCTTAACTATTTTAAGTGTACAGTTCAGCAGTGTTAAATATATTCACATTTTTTAAAAGGCAAAACTGAACTTCTACACCCATTAAACAACTTTTTAAACAACTCCCTCCTCCCTGTCCCAGGTAACCACCATTCTGTTTTCTGTTTCTATGAACTTGACTGTTTTAGATACCTCATATAAGTGGAATAGTGTAGTTTTTTTTTTTTTTTTTTTTTTTTTTTTTTTTTTTTTTTTTTTTTTGTGGCTAGCTTATTTCACATAGTGCCGTATTATTTGGCATAGTGTCCTCAAGGTTCACCTCTGTTGTAGCATGTGACAGCATCTTCTTTCTGTTTAAGGTTGAATAATATCCCATTGTATGTATGAGGGTACTTCAAAAACTTCTTGGAAAGATTTGTATTATCTTTTAATTCTATTTCCACGAACTTTTTGAAGTTCCCTAGTATATAGCACATTTTGTTTATCCATTCTCTGTCACTGGGCACTGGGTTGCTGTTACCTTTTAACTACTGTGAATAGTGCTGCTATGAGCATTGACGTGCAAGTATCTTTTGAACCCTGCTTTCAATTCTCTTGGATATATGCCCTGAAGAGAAGTTGCTGGATCATTTCTTAGTTCTATTTTTAATTTTTGAGTAACTGTTTTCCATAGCAGTTTCACCATTTTACAATCCCACCAAGAGTGCACAAAAATTCCAATTTCTCAACATCCTCACCAACACTTATTATTTTCATTTTTTTTTTTTTGGACAGTAGCCATCTGAATGAGTATAAGTTGGTATCTTATTGTAGTTTTGATTTTCATTTTTCTGATAGCTAGTGGTATTGAGCATCTTTTCATATCCTTGTTGGCCATTTGTACATTATCCTTGGAGAAATATGTATTCACGTCTTCTACCTATTTTTAAATTGTATTATTTAAGATTTTTGTTGTGTCATAGGAGTTCTTTGTATATTCTGGATATTAATGCCTTATCAGATACATGATTTGCAAATATTTTTTCCCATTCCATAGGTTGCCTTTTCACTTAAAGATAATTTTGATGCTATTAACAAATCTTATGAGGTTCATAAAAATGTACACACTGTGTATTTTAGCAAATCAGGCTTTGGCAGGCAACAGTCAACCTTTAGACATGTTTGGAAGATACTGCATTTTACTGCATTCTATAGGTTTGGCTCCTCCCTCCTTCATTAAAGCTTATTTATTTGTTTATTTGTTTATTTCTTTTCTTTTTTTAAAAAAATTTTATTGAATCAGAATTAAATACACATTTTTGGGTTCAACATTGAGATATGTTGATCAAATCAATATTGCTAGTATATATATTGTTACAAATCATAATTATTCTTTCTGCCTCCTGTTGAATCTCTGCCTATCCCCCTTTCTCTCCCCCTTTCCCCCTCCAATTACTCTAAATTTCTTCTCTCCTTCTGAAAGAATGATGATTACTCTGTGGATTTGTTAGCTAGATAATCTGTCCAATGCTGAAAGATGTGATCAGGTCTCCCAATATTATCATAGAACAGATGCTTCCTATGTCACTCTGAAATGGGCTTTGTGGAGACAGACATCCTCTTCTTTATCTCTGCAGGTGACTCTCCCTGTGTCAATGCACTCCAGTGGCTGGCAGACCATCTGCGTGGTGGTTGTGGCGTCTAGCCACTTTCATGGCAGCCATGGTGTTTATTTATTTTCTTTTGCAGCTGGTCAGTACAAGGATCCGAACCATTGACCTTGGTGTTACGAGATGCCACTCAAACCCACTGAGCAAACCAGCCAGCCCCATTAAAGCTTTTTTAAAGTCCATCTTACTGCAGTACTTAGATAAAGTGAATGCCAGTAAAACTTGGGTGTTGATATGTTGAAAAAAAGTATGTGTGAAAGTAAATAAAAAGTGGAAGAGAAGAGCATTTAAAATGTATACTTGAGATATTGACATCCATGGTGTTTATGAGATATGTAGGATCTGAGATTCTTTAGGATGGGGAGAGAAAATAAATAAATATTCTAATTGCCCATATATAGTGATTTTTCAAATGCTATCAAGGTAGTTGGTGCTATTTCTAATTGAAAGTATCTTTCTTCACTCTAGTTTCTACCAAGTAATCTGATTTCTTTAGCTGAACTAACCTCTCTATTTTCTTTTCTGCCCCTCCCTGCCTTTTTGGCTTCTTCCTATACCTGCTTGTGTCCTTCATGTCATTCTAGGTGAGCTGCTTCCTGATTTACCTTCCTCTTTGGCATTTTCTTCCGTCTCTACTAAACCAGTACTCTGTCCAGCATCCTATTTGACTCCTGGTTCAGGTCCCGGAAGCAGGAAAATTCATATGTGACTCTCTTTCAGTGAATTCTCGGATTGAGAATAGGATTTCTCTACCCCACTCCTCCCATGCATTGCTCAGTGTTTTTCTGCAAACAAAGGGTGTCTGACAGAGCAAGTACTTCTCTTCTATGATCTGCTCACTTATCTGAAGATTCCTACCTGTGGCCATCAGGGTTCATCCAGGAAAACAAAAGCCACTGTATGTAGTCCAGGGATAAAGAGCTTAATAAAGGAATAGGGACTTACATAGAGGTAGCAGGAAATGAAAGAGCCAAGGTCAAGGAGTCTGCCATGGAAATTTAGGAAAGCCCTCAGGGAGACCTCAGACAGAAACTCAAAGAGGTGGCTCTCAAGTGCGTGCTGAGAAATGGTGGCAATTCTGAAGAATCTCAGGAAATCTACCACCAGCCATCTCAGTATGCAACAGTAAAGCATGTGTTTCACAGGAGAAACCACCTGGAACATTTCATATCTGTCCACACATTTGCCTATAACTTCCTCTAGAGAAAAATGGCTCCTCCATCTTTTCTGCATTCCAGATCTCATGCAAGTAGTTTTTATTGGCAAAGTCCAGGCAAGTCCCATACAGGAAAATATATTTTGGAAACTGTATTTGCAATTCTTTGAGATGAGAAAAGACCTTAGAAGGGTCTTCTAACAATGCTGAGTTGTCAGCAGATAACCTAGTCTATCATTCCTCCTTCACTCTCACATTTCTGGATTTCCTGGGAACATTTTACAGGAGCTGTGGTAGTACACAATTTTGTTTAAGTTCAAATCCATGTGGGGCAGAAAAATTAAACTATGGAAGGAAAAGATAAAACAATCCAAAGCAAAAGCTTTGCTGTTTTTAGTCCTTCTGGGTGGCAATTCACCACACAAAGACCAGAGTAACCAATGGTGGATTTAAGGAATAGGGTCACAAACAGAGTAAAGAAGATACCAAAATGTATCAAGAGTACTGGGAGCATATTTAGGCAGACTACAATTTTTGTATCAATTTCACCTTAAAATGTTTTCATCCAACCCTTCATCTGAACGTAGAGATATTTATCACATACTTTCTAGTGGTATTGGTTCATAATGGTGTGTATTTGCGTGTGTGTGTGTGTGTTTGTGTATTCTGGCTCTGTACAAGACCACAGGTTTCTTGATCTCAGGGAACATGTATTACCTCGCTCTGTGTCAGTCTCATCTAGTGGAGTAACTTGCTCCTAGTAGGCACTCAGTAGCTGTTTGTTGCTTGATTGATAACCCTGTATTTCTTTAGAGTTTAGACTTCCCCACTGAATGTGTGTCTGTGTTAGGGCCCACTGGTGTGTCAGACTGAGAAAAATGGACATCATAAAACCATCCAAAATAGCAGTATAGCTGAATTGACAGTGAATGCCTTGAAAAAATGTGCTATAAATTTACACTCAAAGAACATATATCATCAAGTGTGGTGTATTCTTTTGTGTAATGTAAAAAGTATGAAGCATTCTTTTAGAAATGACCTTGCATTTCTGCACTTCCAGGAATACACAGGCAACAGTACCTAGAAAATGTGTTGAATCAAAAATTCCACCTCTAACTACAGCAATAATAATAGCAAATTGAACAGCAACAATCAAAAAGGAAAAATAAATGATGGGAGTTCAGATACTTGGTGAATTAGGAAGGGTAAAGTCTACACTGCTATGATGTAGCAAAAACACATGATCGCTTACATGAGGTAACAGCCTAGAGGTTGGTGGCCCAGACAAGCACGAGATGTTTCTGCCTCGCGAAGTTATTCAAGGAGCCAGACCCCTCCCATCTTGCTGCTCGGCCATCCCTAGGGTGCATGGCTGAAGCTGGTTTGCTGCTTCATGTGGGTTCTGGCCTAAAGGAGCTGAAAGGAGGGTGAGCAATTGCTCAATAAGCAGCTAACATAGAAGCTGCATTCCTCATGTCCCACATTATATTGTGAATACTTGGATATTTTTTATTGTGAATGAAAAAGTGTAGAGATAATGTGAGGCTCTAAAAAATGTTTTCTTCCCTCTTTTGTCTCATAAGTCCTTGAATATATTCAGCATTATTTTTGAATTTGGTGTCTGCTTTATCCATTATCTAGATATTACTGGTAGTATATTGTGCTCTGAAGTTCTCAGGCTTTCTGTATCTGTGAAAGGAAGCCCACAAAGATACCTTTCACTATATGCTGCTGCTTGTGTATTCTTCTCTGAAAACAAATATTTTTGATAATTTTATAGCCTACTCTTTTGTGTCCCTTTTAATATTTTCATCTTTAAAATATTTTTGGATTTTGGTTTTCAGTTTATGAATTTTAAAATAAAAAAATTATTGATACCACATACATGTAAGAATATTAGATTTGCTATCACGTGCTTAATAATGGTCATATATACTAATTTTTTCTTCTTTAGTTTGTTGATAATTAATGTAATTGTATTGTTTATGTGCAGAAGGGAATAACAATAAATATTTAATAGTTCAGTTGACATATCTTTAAATATACTCTTAATTCTGGTATCTGAAATACTTTAAATAATTGAATATAGATTTATTTTCTGTTAAATAAATCTAAGTTGCTAGGTACACATGAGTTGTATGTGTAAAGTCATTTGTTAAAAACAATTCTCCATTGGTCTTTCACATTTTAGTAGGTATAAACACTGACCGTCTTTGTTCCAGATTGTGGTTTCAATTACATTTGTGATGTCAATATCCATAGATGCTGGGCTAGTGTCTCCCTCTGGAGCAGAAGGAGGGTTTGCTTACTGTCCAGTATGATAAAGATAATATATTTTTCTGAGGAAAAGGTCAGGTGTGCTCACTGCCCTTTAGAAAAGATTTGGGCTACTAAACTCGGGTTTCCTTTCCTGTAATTCAGCTTACTGTGTGTGCAGGCATCACCTGGTGGTCCTCTTCACATTGCCCTGAAGAAATTGAGACTTGGGAGTATCAATACAAATGCTGACCATCTGGCTGCTACACCTCCTGCTGTGAGTAATGAAGTTCTCGGTCTCTGACACAGGAGTCTCATGTCTTTTGCCAGCATCCACAAAACTGTGACAGGCTAACTTGTTAGCTTGTAAATAGGTAAAATCTCAGACACTTGATGGTCTGACACACCTCTACAAGTAACAGCATCAAATTGTGATCAGTGTTCTGTGAGGAAATCAAAGAAAGTGCTTTACAGCTTTGATTAGAGATAAATTCTGGTAGGTATGGAAGTAGTCAAGGTGAGTAAGACTTCATAATAAGATATTTGAAGAAAGCTTGAATGGCCAAGTGTAAGGTTGGTATGCCTTACTGCAAACCACATGAGGAAATATATATGCACAGGACGTTTACGAAAAAAGTGGAAATAAGAATTAAGTCTGAAAAGTTATTTGAGTTTAGATTATTATGTAGGGGTTCATATGTCTTAGCAAGAAGATTGGTCTCCATAAATCTTTTCCTGATCCCACCAATTCGATGTGCATTATCTCTCCCTTGAACTCCAAGAACATTTTACGTTTAATGCTCTTAAACATGATGTGTGGTATCTAAGGGCTAGATAGTCTTTTTATCATTACAATTGCATTGCCCTAAAACTGGTTGCTTATCTACCATGTCATGGGTATAGTTGTGTGGCCAGGTAATCAAGTGAAGTTTCATCCCAACATGAATCAAAAAATATTAGTCTTAGGATAAAAGAATAAAGTTAACTAAATTATAATTTCATTTGAAAGCATTTTATGTTCATTGCTAACCCAAATTGTATCACTTATAATTAATTATTACTATTTTTTAATTTTAACTTCTCAATATATATTGTAGTTGATTTTCGTAACCCTTTACCCAGTTCTCTTCCCCACTCCCTTGCTCCCCTCCCCCCCCACATCATATCTGTTCACTTGTCTTAACAAGTTCAAGGAATTGTGATTGTTGTGTCTTCTCTCCCTGCTTTAGTTGATTGTGTGTTTATTTATTTATTTTTTATTAGATTTTCCCCAATATTTTTATATTTTTAAAATATTTTTTGAACTGCTCTGCCATTTAATTTTCTATAAAAAAGAGCACAGCAAAATACTTAAACAAGGCATTAATTCCTAAGGCTCCAGTGGTATCAATTATCTTTTAAGTAGTTCTTGAGTAAAAGCTAATACTGTTCAACGTGCTCTTCTAAAAAATGCAAAATTATTTTTAAAACATTGTCTCAAGAAGAACATTTTGATATTTTCTCACTTAATAAAGGATAGAAAAAAGTGGTTATCAAGCTGTTTATTTCCTGATAAGACTTGGCAGAAATTTATTAACATTTATCACAACTTTAGATACTAGAGTTATGTTTTAAAAGTCATTCATTTAGTCATCCAATCTATAACAAACATTAAGTACCGCTCAAGTGTAGAGCAGCATAGCAGGTAGGAAGTGGAAAATTACATGAAGACATTGTATAGGAGGGGGTTTGGCAGACTATGTTCACCTGCCAAATCCAGCCTGCTCTCAGTTTTTGTAAATAAAATTTCATTGGGATTCAGCCACACTCATTCATCTACATTTTATCTATATAACATTAACATTACAATGACAGAATTCAGTCATTGTGACAGAGACTATATGGCTCCCAAGAACTAAAGTATTTATTATCTGGTCCTTTACAGAAAAAGTTCAGTGACCCTTGATATAGAATGCTACTTTAGTGTAGCAACAATATAAATGCTTAATGGAGATCTCAGATCTCATCCACATGATATTTAACGGGATTATCAGACCAGAAAAAAGTCCTTTTTAATTTTGTATATTAAAAACAAATTTTAAAAATATCTGATAAGCTTACAAAGGGAATAAAAAAATAGCAGGTAATGCAAACCTAAACTTTTGCTGGCCTGGAAAGTGTTGAAATCACTTTTTGTTAGTCCATCATTCACTGCTTCCTATTAATTCAGTGGCAAAAATCCAGATGGGCACTTTTCTGTTGCATTGTCTGTAACATCTGGAGAATTCCCAGGAGCGTGATAATAAAGCAATCAGCTATGCTCAGTTCACCAGCCAGGAGCAGCAGGTAATAGAAACCTTCTGATTTCACTTGAAAATTCATAACTGTACATTGGATTGTTATGAAATTTAAAATAAACCCTTTCTTTATATTACCATTTTTACCTATAATTTACATTTCAATTACCCTCAGCTGGCTCTTTCCCAGCATAAAAATGCCTACAACTTTTGTTGATTCTCCATCAAGATATTAAAAAAAAACTTATGGGCTTATGTGTCATTCTTCTCTGAATTTCAAGCTGAAGACACAAGCCAAGCAATAAACTGCTGTGAGTTTGAGGATTCCATCTCAATCAGGTGCAGCACTTACAGCAAGACATTCCGGATCTGGGTTCTTGGTAAACCTGCACAAACCAGGCAGCCACAAATCCAGTATGAGTTTAGCAGAAACAAGAGTTCTACCTGCTTTCCGAAATGTTTTATCCCAGTTCTCTTTCTGCAGTGTGTGCAAGGTTTACGTTGCTCATTCACTTGGTTCAGCCAATAAATCCCCACAAACATAAACATGATAACTGACAGTGATAACAAATTACACCTAAATAAACTATGAACACTTTGGCTAAATCAATTAATCAGATGAACCAGCAGAGTCCTGAAGTGAAAGATACATTTTGATGATGGAAAACATGATAAAACCTCTGGACTGTGGTACCATGGGAAGATTCACCCTGTGTTGGGTGTCACCTTGAGGAGCCGTAAAAACAGAACACCCTCTTAGGGCCACAGAGACTTGGACTGGGGTCTGGAGGTGTTGGCAATGAGAAAGGAGCATGTGAGAAACAAGGAGCTTTGTTTCACTATTTGTCCAGTTTATTCATAACTAATACTCAAGAGTGACTTGGGCAGTGGCATGAGAACTTGCACTTTGGGCTGGCAGTAACAGATGCATGAACAATGGAACTCTGGGAACAGAAATGACAATGCTATTTTATGATTCCCTGAAGTTTCAAATACCTGCATGTTTCCATCTAGGGGTTGTGGGTTGCTTGCTGCATTAGCTTTTTCTGCAGGTGCACTGTGTTACATCCAGTTTTAATAAAGGGATGATTTAGTTTTTCATATTCAGTTAATGTGAGAACCATTTGATGTGAGGCGGCCACTCACAAAGATTTATGGTAACTAATATCTAGTGTGAAAGAGATTGACACCGATTCACAGTTAGACCTTGGACCAATTACATCTGTCTTAATCAGGGTATTGGGTCTAACAGCAAGAAATGTTGTTGTTTGCTGTGATGAACCACATCATTGCGTTCAAGTTAAACACTTCTAGCATTGAATGATGGGCATCTTCAATCTGTAAAATTTGAAAATCCAATAGAATCACTAGTTCATTTACTTTTAAATAATCAACCATTTGCAACTAAGTAAATAGCATTTATCACTATGACCGCAAATACACCTGGTTGCTTTCAGTATGAAATTTTTCGTTTATTTCCATTTCATATATGAAAGTAAATTTCTGATATTTTCTTGTGGCTTGTTCATTTTTTTAAAAAACAAACTTTAATCTATTTTTTTTTCTTTTGGGTATTTTCTGTTTGAAATATAGAATTTCTTTATATTCAGGTTTTCTATTTGAAGATCCTTGGATCTATTGCATTCCTGTAACCTTGGCTCCAATGTGACCTTGTAGGAGATAAAAGGAAACTCTTTTCATATATGCAGTTCTCTATTCATCATTTTCTTTTAAATTGTATAAGTCCTCCCTAGCTTTGAGAATGCAGTAAAACATTTTACACCTCCAAACAAATGTGACCCTCTGGTTAGGGATGACAAATTCAGGGAAAAAAATCATGGAATATATTTCAGATTTACTTACTATGGGGTATAGCCAGGTTTATTTAACATTTCTATTTTTTGATAATTAAATAGCTTTATGGATATTTTGAGACTCAAAGATCATTTGTTTATTTCTTTGAATCTGCCCTCACATTGATTCAGTGAAAGTAAGAGCAATCAGTGCTGTGAAAAAATGAAAATTAGTATTGCGAAAATAAATAATGTTGTAGAGCGTCCAGATAATTTTACTACATAGACGTCAAGAAGTAACTGGCTTTATTGAACACATCAAATAACTTAAGGGACAACATTATTATATTTTCATAGATTTTGTTGGGCATGTCCTCCTACCTTCCTTATGTTCTTTTCATTCTCTGACCCATCAGGAAAACTCTCTTGGTATGAATGAAAACAAAAGAGTGGTATTGGATCACCTTTACTTGCATTTCTTAATTTTAAGTTCTGTGTGATAAAGTACACGCACCTTCACTATTGCTCTGCTGGTGTTCCATCTATGAACGGTGTGATTAGTTCTCTCCAGCTATGATTCTAGCAGTGACCAGGATATGGAAGATGGAGTTTCTGCCACTGTCCCGTTAGAAGGGTGGCTGTCAAGGTATGCAAAGATGGCTCTAGCCTTATGGAATCAAGACAGATACATGAAGAACAAATAAGATGGTGGAATGAAGTCTAAAACCTTTGAGTGCAAGCCACATTTCGTTTTATGTTATTCTTGACCTTTAATTCCACAGTAAATTCTTGTTTAATCTTGTTTAATGTTTCAGATTTGTTTCACTAAAATGATGTGAAGCATCAAGGAAAGGCTCTTGGGTCATAATTTTAAAGGGAACAAGTACATGGTGCTGGCAGCAGTAAAAAGTGAGCTCAGGGTGGTGGTAAAATTCAAGAGAAAAGCCATAGTTTTGAGGTATGGCTCTATTCCTCCCATAGAGGTTCATTGTTCATTGTCAATTTTAGCAAATCTAGTTCTATTTTATTGCAGAAGAATGTTTTTAACACTGAATCACAGACATTTGTAAAAAAGGTATACCCTATAGAACCATACAGACATGCCCTCATTCAGTATAGGTTTAAGAAAAACAGTGTATCATGAATTGTGAATACAGAATCAAAACCATGTGGCTTTTGCCCTAAGGGGATGTGGTGGATTGAAAATGGCCAAGAATTCTTAACAGCTTCGCTCATCATGAGGTGGTCTGTTTCTCTACATCCTTAATCTGAGCCAGTCCTAGGTTCAGAAATGACGTGGATGTTCTGGACCTGGGCCTGAAGAGCTTTCATTCTTACTCTCCTGGAGTCAGAGACTGCCATGATTTTGTGATTTTGTGGTTTTGTGATTTTGTGATAATAGCATTCCTAGGTTTTTCCCTATCCTCTCGTTGCCTGCTCAGGTCTTAATATTCATTCCAACAATTTCTGTGACTCCTCTAAGTGTGTGCATGCACAAGTGCGTGTATTTAGCAAGTACTCTAATTCAATTCTCTGAGGAAATAACTGTCACATTATAATGAAACATAAGTGTAGCAGCCTTATGTAGGACAAAGGGCAATTTGGAGGCTATCAATGATACATTTCTAATAAAAGGCACTGTGATCATTCCTACGAGATGAGAAGACATTCTCTCTAGGCCTTTTTACTTTGACCTAAGTGTTCACCACATCTGATAAAAGGCAGTAAAAGAGCAGACTTTGAAATAATCCCAGCTAAGGGATGTCAGGAGATGAATAGTGGGCCATGTCCTGAACGGGAGGTTAATTGCTCAAACGCAAAACGTCCTGGGGGAAAATGCTGCTCAAGGTATGATCTTTCAACCCTGGGGTGTTAAAATCCCAGTGCTTGTCATCCCATAGTCTAATTGCAAGAATTTCTTTATTGTGAGAAGTTTGAAATCCTCTAATTAGCTGGGATTTAAAAAGCAAACAGAAAATTGAAATGTCAAAGGTCAATACAAATAAAAGCAAGACTACACCAAAGCTGGGATGAAAAGGAAGAAGGAATCAGAGAGGATCAGATTATTCAAAAAGAGCTAATTAGGAAAGCCAAGTCATTGAAACAACTAAGATGGCAATTATAAATAATATAATGAATAGAGCTTCATGGTTTTGGTGGGTTAAAAAGCATGATTATGGCTGTTAGCAAGTAATTTCAACGTACTTGAAATTCTTACATTATAAAGAAATTGTTATCTGGATCATTTTTTTCTAATCTAGAAACATAATCTTTGTATTAAAATACTTTGATTTTAAAAATATACTTAATGCTTATTTGTGGGTTTTGTAATATGATACTATAGATTATTTTTTATGATATAAAACTCCATAGACTCTTTAGCAATTCTTAAATTGTTTGAAAAGATAACTGTTTCATCCTTTCCCACTTCAATTCCTCTCTGCCTTCAAACTATGTATCTGCTTAGTCTCTATCATGAATATGAATTAATTCTCATGCTACTTTGGAAGGCTGTTTAAGAAGGAAAACATAGAAAATGTCCAAATTTACATAGTAGCTTCCTAACTAGCCTCTTTTTTATTCAAATTCATTTTTGCTCTCTTAAATTCAAAGTTTTTATGAAAATCTTATCAGGTCACTACTTCACATAAAATTCTTTATAGAGATTTTGTAACTGTCTTTAGCATAAATACGAGTGATCTTAGCATGCCATCCTCAGTTACCTGGTCCAGCCACCATCACCCTTTGCTTGCACTATTTTATTAAGCTGTTAACTTGTCTTCTAGCTTCCTCAGTTTCCCTGAAATATTGATGCTTCACACAGCAGCCAGAGTGATGGTTTCTTTTCTCACTGTGACCCATAACCTCACCTCCTACCACTCTGTCCTTATAGTCACAAGTCCTCCTTACTTCCCCCAAACTGCCCAGCTCCTCGGGGCTCAGGTCTTTGCACTGACCACTCCTCTGCCTTGGAACAGCTTTTCGCAAGCATCCTCATGACTTGTTCCTTTACTTTTTTCACTTTTCTGCTTAAAAATGTATGCATGAAGATTTCACTCACCAGCTTATATAAAATAACAACAGCACCTTCCATCTCCAACCAGGCACCTCCTATATTCTTACCGGCTTTATTTTTCTCTCATGCATTCATCCATATATATATTTAGAGAGAATACATAGAATATATATATATATAGAGAGAGAGAGAGAGAAAGGTATATATCTATACATGCACGCAAGTATGTGTGTGTATATATACATTTATTTTTTTCTGCCCCTTCTACAAGAGCAGGAACATTTCGTTTTGTTCCTGGCAATTAGCGGGTGCTCAAAATATCTTTGAATGAATAAAGACACTGCAAAATTTGGTTCCTTTCCCCCCCTCTGGCTTCTTTACTCTTAACATTTATCTTTACTCTCCAAGAATAAAGATAACTAGTTTTCACAAGAACTAGTTTTTCTGGGTTTTCTCAGCACTATGAAAATTCACAGCTCTCCTGCATCTAGAATGAATATGACATCTATTGTAAGTTCCACATGGGCAAAATCATAGCTGTTCCATCCCACACTCTATAACCATTCATATTACATTCACCATTTGCAATAGTGCCTATTGCAAAGCATAGCACATTTTAGGTCCTTAATATTTCTTAACTAAATGACTAAATTTTGCTAAAAATATTGTAAAATAATTTATGATATATTATTATATAAAATAAATGAGTTACAGAAGTGTATGCATGATATAATAAAAAACATTTGTAGAATAAAATTAGAAACTAGAAAGCATTTTTTCATATTTTTTTAATATGTTTGTACCGGAAGAGAAAGGAAATATTACTTGTTTGTTATTAGTTTTTGATATTTGTCATAAGAAAGTGAATTGGAGAAGGCAGTGGGGAGACCATTAGTTATATTTTATTTCTTCTAAATTTTTGAAACATTGTAACAAGCAGATATTAATTCTGTAATTTAAACTGCTGAACAAAGCTCTAGGTATATCACTAACCAATATATAGCTTAAAATAACTCATAAAATCTCATTTCTTTTTATCTCATTTCTTTTCCCAAAGTGTTTAAAAGATACGAACAGTAAAATTAAGGATATCAATACCATAGAAAATCAGTAACAGGAAATGCCAAATGTAAATCAATATTTGCACCCATAGAAAATCAGTAAAAATAAGATGGAAAATTAAGTATATTTGATGGGTTTGAATATTACAGATGTTCTTCCTCTTGTCAGTATAAAATGAGAAACTTGCTCAATTACATAGTTCCCTCTGTCCTTCTATATCTTGATGTTCTGACAAAGTTCTGATGCCTTCAAATCTCTCCATAAGTGATTTTTCTTTGGCAAGTTTTCCCTGGCCCTGTTAGGGATAATTATTCATTTTATGTATGCCCATTTAACTTTCTGTATAACGCTGTTATGATATGTCCTATATGCTCATATGTTCCAATTATAGCAATAACAGTATATTGTAATTATGTTCATGCCTATCCCCACTAGACTGTACTTCCCTCAGGTGAAGAACATTGTCATTTTATTTTTATATCCCCAAAGCCTAATATAGTGCCTGGCAGCAGGACATGTTTAATGTCTGCTTAATAATAGTGTGCCGTGTGTGGTCTGTATTGGTAGGAAGGTGAATACTTTAGTGACATTGAGCACATTTGGTTTTTACGGAAGTGAATAGAAACTTGAAATCCTCTATATTTTCCAATTGCAAAAAAAAATTAGAACTAAGAAACATATTTAGAGGTTGCTATTTTGCATGCCAGTACCAGTTTTTCTTTTGGTCATGCTAGAAGTCTATTCTAGGTTCTCATCTTTGGTACTGTGGCTCTTATTTTCCACATTTATCCTACTCCATCAAATTCAATGCCCAAATTTTCTTTCCAAAAGGCATAAAAAATCATCAGTGGGGATTTGATAATGTGCTATCTCATCCATATGAATTCTCTTTGTAAGCATTCTCACGTTATAAAAAGAAAATTTCTTACCTACTCAAAAAACTTCAAGTACAAACAGGAATGTGATTTTGTGGGCATTTGGTATAGGTTCTATATTCTTTCGAGTTTACTCACATATTTATGAAGTTTCCAAAGCTGACCGTGGACTTTTAAAGCCCCTAGAACATAATTACATAATAGAATTAAAAGTGGAACATATCTTTATCTTCATATGGCATTAAAAGAAAAACACGAATGCATAAGCATATCTCAAAATAGTGTAAAACATTCTTAATTCATCCATTCTTTAATAGATTGTAATCAATTGCTTATTTTTTGTGCCAGGCAATATTCAAGGCTCAGAAACAACAGTGACTCAAACAGATATAATTCTTGTTTTCATGAAGCTCATATTCTAGAGTTAGGAAGTAAAAATAAAAAATAGCTATAGTTCATGTGGGATAAGTCAACAAAGAATAAAGCAGGGTTAGGGGATAGAACATAATCAGGTGGGAGGTGGGAGAAAATATTATAAAGTAACAGCATAATACATAAATAATACAAATAATACATAAAATAACAGCAGAGACTATGTTCAGATTTGGAGGCATTTTCTTGGTAGCACAAAGGGTGGGGTCATGTAGAAAATCTAGGGGAGTGCCTTCCTTTGGTTAAGGAGTCCATAGACATGATTCATACATAAATCATGTGTATAATGAGCATCAGAAATGTCACTGCAGTACTTTTGGGTGTTAATGTGTTATGCCAACATTTCCAGAAATCAGGGCCCATTTTTGACTTTGATTACAGGGAAAATCAGAAATCCTTCATTTTAGGTCACAAAGAGCCAAATCCATATGTACTAGTTAGAGTTCCACAGAGAAACAGACCAATAGGATACATGTGTATAAATAAAAGGAAATTTATTATGGGGAATGGCTTGTGCGATTATGGGGGACAAGAGGTCCCCTGATATGCTGCTTATAAGCTGAAGAACCAGGAGAGCCAGTGGTATAATTCAGTCTGAGTCTGAAGTCAGGAGGACCAGGAGGGAGCCAATGGTATAACTTCTAGTTTGAGGCCAAAGGCCTGAGAACTAGGGCTTGGTGGTAGCTGGTTGGTATAAGTCCCAGAATCTGAAGGCACAAGAATCAGGAGCTACAATGTCCTAGGGCAAGATAAGATGAATGTCCCAGCACAAGGAGAGATAACAAATTCTCCCATCATTTACCTTTTTGTCCTATTTGGGCCATGAGCAGATTGCATGATGCCCCCCACATTGGTGAGGGCAGATCTTCTTTACTCAGTTTACTAATTCAAATGTTAATCTCTTCCAGAAACACCCTCATAGATATACCCAGAAATAACATTTTACCAGCTCTCTGGTCATCCATTAACCAGTCCAGTTGACAAATAAAATTAACCATCACACCATCCTTTTGGTTCTGTCAATTTTTTTTGCCTTACTTATTCTGATGCTTTGTTTTTAGGTGCATACATGTTTAGGATTGGTGTATCTTCTTAGAGAATTGACCCCTTTACCATTATGTAATTATTATGGGCTAAATTGTGTCCACTAAAATTTAGATCTAACACCCAGTACCACAGAATGTTATTGTGTTTGGAGAAAGAGCCTTTAAAGAGATGATGCAGTTAAAATGAGACTGTTAGGGTGGTCCCGAATTCACCCTGACTGGTGTCCTTATGAGAAGAGAAAATTAGGACACACAAGAGAAGCACCAGAGGAAAGACAGTATCTATTGTAGCATGTCTAAGTGATGATAAAAATGACCAATAGACATATTAATTGATGATGCCAGAAAGAGAGGGAGAATTGTAGGAGAGATGACCTCCAGAAGATGAGACAAGATAGAATCAGCGCCCATGTGGAGGGGTTGGCCTGACAGAACACAGACAAACCCTACATTGTAACAAGAGGGACTGGAAGTTGTTTTGGTACATCTCTATCTGCATGTGTCTGTTGTTAAGTATAACTGTTGTTAGGAGTTTAAAGGTTCTCTTCTGAATAATTCTTTTCTCTTATGATTGAAAACTAAACCAAACATAAGTAGATTAAAAAAATAATAAAGAAAAAATAAAAACCCAAAATAGTAAAATAGAAAGCAATAGAAAACTTTAATAATAAAAAAATTATGAACATTTTCTGATTATTTCTTTAAAAAGATTAATTAAATTCATATACCATTGCAATACTAACTTAAAAAAAAAACAGTTTTCTGGTAACAGGGTGAGAAAAGGAGATTTTGCTACAGTTCCTTAGAAGGAAGATAAGGGGATTTTACATGTTTTTTTCTCATATATGATTTATCAAAAATTGGCTCAAGGGGCTATGTAAAATCTGAGAATAAATACATATACATGTATATTTTAAACTTCACAATTTTGAAGAACAACTTAACAAAATTTGTCCAGCAAGATACTGAGTTAATAAATAGTAGAGGAATAGAATTCACCTGTTTTTGTTCACCATAATGTCCATAATATCTAACACAGTGACTGGCATACGGTAAGATCCTCAAAAAAGTTCACTGAAATAAAACACCCCCCCAAAAACACAAGCAAACAAAAATACACAACAAATATGTGCAAATTACATAAGCTCCACTAAGATGATTAAATCTAAGAATAATCTGTTTAATTTGATAATTTTTATGATTTTCATAATTTTAAACAAACAAGGTCTTCAAAAACTTCACAGAGAAATTTGTATTATCTTTTAATTCCTTTTTTCCCACAAACTTGAAATGTGACAAACATTTGAGGTGGGGGAATAAAACGTCATGATAAGACTAAGAAACAGTTTACCCAGGGAAGTAAGTGGCGGATAGCAATTTCTTCAAGGTGGGTAGAAACTAAAAGCAGAGTTGAGATTTGCATTCAGGCTTTGTTTTCTAATCAATAGCCATATATTCTTAAAATTATACTGTTACTTTTGGAAATGAAAAAGACCTTGAGGTTTTCCTGTTCCAACCACCTCAGTGATAAATAGGTGCATAGCTTGTAAGTTTGATATTCAGGACCAGATTCATAGTCCCTGTGTTGTTTTGTCATTTTAATTCTCCAAAAATATTAACTTATTGATTTTTGTGATGAAGAGTAAGTATTTATGATATGTCACAAATACAAATATATTTTTATATACTCTGAACATTTTATAATTATTGTTTGTATAATTAAGTTTTTCTAGATTTTGTGATAAATCTGAAATAATCACATTGACGTTTAATTAAATCAATTATCAATATCAATTTACAATTAAATCATATAAAATGTGAACTTAAATGTGGTCAATTATAAAATGAAGATGAATTTTAGATTAGGAAACTTTGGCATTTATAGGTGGATGTGATTCCTGGAAGGGGGGCGCACCTCAGTGTCAAAATAATATGTCAGTGACGTATGTAGATCTGAGATTCTGATAATTATTCTCAGCTCTGAATTCATAAAAAATTAAATGCCTAGCTATGGGTAACATTTTTTTTATATTGAAAATAATAATAACAGTAAAAGTACCATTTGTATTTAGGTAGTACTTCAGAACTTTTAATGGAAAATTTAATATTTAAAATACTCATATATTTTTTTTGGAGGGGGGATTCTCCTTTTCTTTTTTATTAAAGCGTACTCTGTTTTTTGTTCTGTCTTTATACTCATTTTATGTCCTTCTACAGTTTAAATCACTTGTCAGTCCAGAGGAAATAAGCTGATTATCTGCCCCTGCTTTTCAGCTTTTCTTTCCTTATTTTATTTATTTATTTTATTTTATTTTATTCTGCACAGCAAAAGAAACAATTAACAGTGTTAAAAGACAACCAACAGAGTGGGAGAAAATATTTGCAAAATATACATCTGACAAAGGATTAATATCCAGAATATATCCCAGTAAGGGTTCTCTTTCTGGTTTTCTGACAGCTGCCTTCTGGCTGTATCCTCACATGGCAGAAAGAGAGAGTTCTCTGATGTCTCTTCTTACAAGGACACTAACTCCATCATGAGGGATTCACCCTCATGATCTCATCTGACTGTGATTAGCTCCCAAAGGCTCCATCTCCAAATGCCATCACATTGGGGAATTAGGGCTTCAACATGAGAATTTGGGGGAGACACAATTATGTCCATAGCACTATTATTTATTAATTATGTGCCAGGCACTTTACATGTATCATCTCATTTAATCTTTAAATTAATCATGCAATGTTGGGTGTTACTATATATAAGAAGAAGCACAGGCCAAGTTAGTCTGAAAAAGATAGGGTCTGGTCACTGTTTGAGCCCAGTGATGTGGTGCACTTTGGCATCATTACCCATTGTCTTTTCCCTACATCCCACCTAGACTTATATATGTAGTGCCTGTATTAATAGCATTTTCAAATTACCACATGTAATTTTCCTGCTTTCCTATTAGGAATATGATAGAGCAATTGGTGCCAGAAAGTGCCAGGAAACTGACCCTCAAAGTGGGATTCTGGGATTGGGTTGCTTACATGTTTGAATAGCAAGCAGATAACTTCCTTACTGGATGGAAATGGGGCCAGGGTAATAAACGGCATGTGGTGAAATCTCTACTTCACTGTTTTTCACCTGTGCTGGCACGGGGTGATGTGCAGGTGCAGCTGGGGGCCAATTATCAAGAGAGCCAATGTCAGTGGCACTTAGTAACTATGGTGTCAGTATGATGAGATAGATTGTAGAGTTTCCTGACTTCTAATGGGGCCAGAGAACACAGACGGGGAAAAAGAGGAAATAAAAACTGTATGTTTTGAACTGAGAATGTGAGTGAATAATTAGAAATCAGGTGGCAGCTTTGAGGAAGTCCCTCATCTCCTGCATTTGCAGGATATACACGCCTGAGGATCGAACCAAGGATCTGGATGTAAGGGTGGCAGAGTCGAAGAGTCAAATAAATGTCAAACCCCACAGTGGTAGAGAGAAGTGGGATGCCAAGAACATAGACAGACAGTGATACAGTGACTGAGGATTCTGGTCCCCCAAACCCTCTGAATCTACCTTTATGAGAGGCACACCCTCCATACTGTGCTTGGAGCACCAGCTCTCCCTACATAAAATCTATTCAATGACTGTACCTGGGGCAGCTTCCTCATATAGAGTGCCAGGTGTCTTTACTGCCTATTCTACTACTTGTCACACTCACCACTTCACTAGCTAGAATTATATTTCAACATGCAAATCATAGGTGGTTAGTACAGGTCCTGTTCCAAGAAGAGAACACATGTGCAACAAGAAAGCATATTGCCAGTATGTATGTGATGAATCTTTCCTGCCTAGTGTAAAGATACTTAGTAACTGACAGAACCCCACCTTGGCTCTCTGACCTATTAAATATAAGCTATTATGATAGAGAAGAACACAAAATCCTTGTACATTTACATGCTCCATCAAGGCAATAAGCCAAAAGCAGTACCATGTCCCTGAAGGGAAAGAAGAGATAGTGTTATTTTCAAAGGCTTCAAAGATGCAGGGTTGCACTTCCTACCACATCCCAATTTTAAATTGCTTGTTTGGTTATGGCAAAAGCCAGATGGATCAGTGAGAATGATAGGAAATTATTACAAACTTAATCAGATGGTGTTATCAATTGTAGCTGGGCTTCTGGATGTGCTGTCTGTATTCTAGCAAACCACCACAGCCTCTGGCACCTGTTATTCAGCTCTTCATCTACCAGATGCTTTTCCTCCATTGTTTTCAGTAAAGAAAGCAGAAGCAGTTTGATTCTGAAAGGGAGGAAGGTGAACCTTAGCTGAACAGTCTCAGATCTGTGCCAGCCCTTCTACAATCATAATAAAGTTCAGAAATATCTTGATTATTTAAAATACCACTGAACATTAAGCTTTTAAAAATAATAATAACATTAAGCTAACTGGACCCAGAAAGCAGGAAGTAGCAATCAGAGTGGATGCCTTAGAAAGACACATGCCAGGAGACGCAAGATAAATTTTGCAGTTTTGAGGACTTGCCTCATTGGTGAACTTGCTAGGGGTCCACTGGTTTTGTACATCTCAGTATATCTCTGTAAAGCTAAAGATAAATCACTACTGTATATTCACACTCAGCATGACCTATTTGCCAGATAGCCCACAGCCCAAAGTGTAAACTGTCCTGACTCTGAGACCAGATGACACCATATAACCAATGATATCAGTAGTGACTGTGACAGAGATGTAATATAGAACATCTGGAAAATCCCAGTTCTCCCAACAGAAGGCTGACAGGTACAGACCCCTTAGGTTTTAAGGTGAGGGCATGCCCTCCCTCCATCTGAAAAGTGCCTCGGAGCTTGCTACTGAGCATTGGCAGCTACTGAGCAACTGACCATGGGTTACTAAGTAACTACGCCACTTACATCCATTCAGGTCCTTTGAGAAGCAGATACCAAGACAAAACTTAAAATGCAGCTTTTCGGGGAGAAATGGCATGAGGCATGTATACATCAGTCCATGGGCAATGGTTATTTGTTTGGCTGGCTGGACAGAGACTTGGAATAAAATTGAAAAATTAGTGACAAAGACCATCTAAGTGAAAGGTATGTATCTTGAAAGGGGAAGAGTGTGTAAAAATATTTGAATCCCACAAAAATGCTTGCCAGAAGATACTGACAAAAAACCCCTAAAAAACAAACAAAGAAAAAAAAGTTTTCATTTATTAGGTGGACAAGATAACCTAATAGTGTATGTCAGTCAACTTCTTTGCCTAGTCATCCAGGTATTTCTCAATGGGCCCTTGCACAAAATGGCCATGTCATAGGGATGGTAGTTTTGTATTGGCCAAACAATGCCAAATTCCTTTTCATCAAAGCTGATATGGCAACTGCTACTGCTGAGTTCCCCACCTGCCAAAGAATAAACCCTACAGTGAGTCTCTCTGTGAGAGAACCAATCATTTAGATGACGGGTTCATTACTTTGATACCTTCTGTGTTAGGCAGCCTCCTGAAATGAATGGCTCCTAATAATCTTGCCTCCTAGAATTTATGCTTCATGTAATCTCCTCTCCTCAAGAGTGGGCTGGCCATAGTGAATTGCTTCAAACTAATGGATTTGCATGGTAAATTTGCATGGTAGTTTTGTATGATATCATGGTTTGATTAGGTTATAAAAAGACTGGCTTCCATCTCTCTCTCTCTCTCTCTCTCTCTCTCTCTCTCTCTCTCTCTCTCTCCCTCTCCCCTCTCCCCTCTTTGAGGGAAGGAATCTGGAATCTGCTATGTTGTGAATAGCCATATTCAGACTCACATGACAAGAAACTGTTACCTCCCTTCAATAGCCAGCTAGAACCTGAGTCCCACCAACAGCTATATGAGCATGAGCTTGGGAGCAGATCCTCCCTCAACTGAGCCCTGGGAAGAATGCAGCCCCAAATGACACCTTGTCAGAGACCCTAAGTCAGAGGTCACACAGCTAACTCACACATTCTGAAACCACAAAAACCATAAGATAATAAATGTTTGTAATTGAAGCTGCTAAGTCTTCTTGTTGTATAGCAATGGATAATTGATACGGATTTTGGTACTAGAAGTAGAATGCTGCTCTTAGCAAATACCTAAATAAACGGGAGTGGCTTTGTAACTGGATGAGGCTGGAAGGTCTTTGAGGAGAGTGCTGGTGAAATGAAAGTCTTAGTTGCTTGAATTTGAGAGTAGATCTCCTGAGACCTGCCAACAGCTTCATTGGTGATCTTGGAAGTTCATTCTTTCCCTGTTGAAACTTGACTTGCAGCCCTGGCCAACCCTGGATTGCAGCCTTGTGAGAAACTTGAGTGAGGGGCTCCCAGATGTATGACACTTTCTCCTTTATGGAGAGAGTGCAAGTTCTTTGTCATTCCCAGGACAGACACTTCATCTGGGTGGGGAGTTGCCTTTTCTGTCCTCAGCACTTGGTTAGAATCACCATGTGTGGACTGAATGCCTCATTCTTCACCATGGTATCCTGCAAACCTTGCTTCCAACAGAGGCTATATTTTGTGCTCATGGGCTTATATCAACAGAATTAACTGGACATTCTATGCTCCTGGTCACACAGGAGAACCGACTTGATAGAATGTGGCTCAGTTCAAACATCATCTTGGAGACAAAACTGTGCAATGTTGGGACAATGGTCCTATCAAGCATCCTATGTACTTGAAAACCATCACTGATATTTGTTTCTTTCTTTCCCATAATTGGAACACTAAGATATAGGGGGAAAATAGTGGAAGTGTCCCTCTCATTACTAACAGGAGGAAATTCTGCTGCTTGTCCTAGAAACTCTAGGTAGTTTGGAGGTTCTGTTGCCCAAAAGATGTTTTTTTCTTTTCTTTACTATTATTTTTTTAACCATTTAAGCATAGTCATAGTTTTGCTGAATTCAAGGTTGAAACTGCTCCCTAGCCATTTGGGCACCTCATGTGGCTGACCCAATAACAGAGAAGGAGGTCACTCTACTGTTTGAGATGACTAATCCTAATTATCAAGGGAAAATTGGGTTGCTGCTACACGGGAGGGGAAAAAAGAGGACTGTGTCTAGATCGCAGATGGGATTTGCTATGGCACTTTTTAATACTCCCATGGCTAAGGGTTGAGGTCAAGCAATAGATTTATAAATTTAACTTGAACATATTGCTTTATAATTTAAATTTGCATAAATGACCAGTTTAGAGTAATTCAAAGAACAATTCTGGGGCTCCATGCTGGATGGGGGGTGAGGTGTGGGGGAGTGCAGCATATTTCCCTCAGGAATGTACTGTTTTTAGTCTTATTCAAGGACAGTCCTTCATGTTTCCTTAGAGACACTGAAATCAGAGCTCTGATAAGCCCCCTTGAGGCTGAAAGAATCTGTTAAAGTGACTGTATTAGTCCGTTTTGTGTTGCTATAACAGAATACCTGAAACTGGGTAATTTATAAAGAACAGAGGTTTATTTGGCTTAAGATTCTGGGACAGCTGCATCTGGCATGGGCCTCAGGCTGCTTCTACTCATGGCGGAAAGTGACAGGCAGCCGGCGGGTACAAGCAGATCACATGGTGAGAGGAAGCAAGAGAGAGCAGAGAGAGAGAAAGACAGATCCTCCTCTTCTTTTAAAGTCCTAAGAACCACACCTCTGACCACCATTTTTAATCCATTCACTACTGCACAGTCCTACAATCCAATCGCCTCTTCAAGGCTCCACTTTTAGTTACTGTAATAGGATTTCCCACCTGCTTAACAGTCACAGTGGGGGCTAAGTTTCTAATACATAAAACTTGGGAGACAATTCAAACTTCAATGAGTTTGGGGGGACATAATTCAATCCACTACAGTGACCAAAACTCCTTGCTTCAGACTTAGCTGCTACTTTGTTACAATTTCAGTGAAGCCTGAACTTTCTGAAAAGATTGTTCTCTCATGACTTCTTCCTGCAACATGGTTTGGCTGGGGCTTTGCCTCCTGCCAGTTTGGGGTTTGGGGCCCTCCCAAAGCTGCATTGGCTTTCAAAGGTGAGGGAGGATGATCATTGTCTTAGTCCATGTGTACTGCTATAGTGAAATACCACAGACTGGGTCATTAATAAAGAGAAGACTTTATTTCTTATGGTTCTGGAGTTTGGGAAGTCCAAGTTCGAGGCGGTGGCAGGATTTGTTTCTGGTGAAGGCTGCTCTCTGCATCTGAGATGGTGCTGTGTTACTATATCCTCCAGAGGGGATGGAGGAAGGCCGTGTCCTCACATGGTGGAAGGGACGTGAGGGCAAGAGAGCCCTCCCTCCAACCTCAAGCCCTTTTATAACAGTGTAAATCCCATTCACGAGGGCAGAGCCTTCATGCCTTAATCACCTCCCAAAGGCCACAACTCTTAATGCTGTCTCATTGGGGATTTAGTTACAAATTTTGGAGAAGACACCATTATTAAAACCACAGTGATCATTCCATCTTTCCTCCCAGCTACCCACCATGCTCCAGTCTACGTGCAGCCAAGGGGACTGGTGCAGGCCTGCCACCATGGTGACAGAATGGAAGCAGGTTAGGTCCCCCAGACCATTGAGCTCCTTTATCCACTGCCTCATTAGAGAGAAGGCAACTCTGTGGACCCTTGGCTTGTCTCCTCATGGTGATTTTATCATGCCTACCCCATTTTTTCTTAGCCACTGGTCCTTAATCAATGCTACCAGGTTCATTCTGGAAGGATTCACTGACTTTGCATATCAGAAATAGGGACTCAAAACTTCTCTTCCCAGGGAGCCTGGAGTTCCTATTCAAATATGCCTGCCCACCCCCCAGTGAACTTTCTTATCTCATGCTGGTACCATCTCTCGCAAAAAAAGACAAAGTATTCTTAAGTCACAAGACGTATCTCCCCAGATACTCTGCTTTATTTGTCTTCATAATATTGATTTTTAAGGGTGAAAGTATTGACATTTTTAAACTACATTTTTTTTATTATAAAATACAGCTTTATTTTCTGTTAAATAAGTTTCTTTGATGGACTGTTTGTGAAAGACAGATGGGGAATCTAGCAAATTACACATTATAATCTATGAAGCAGTAGATATGGAGCAGTAAAGACTTAAAATAATACCCACTGCTATTAGTTGAAATAGATTACAATTGACTGCTTTAATATTGATCAAACATATTTAATATACCATTAGCATTTGCAGAATGATGCACTAATGTATTAAAATGCCATTGATCAAGGGTGTTAATTAGGTGTTGAAAAATTTAAGCATACTGTTTTGTCCGAACCAAGCAGTGATTTCACTAATGTTATAAGCTCTTGATTGTAGTGCCAGTGCTCTCTTTATGGATTTTTTATTAGAAAGATAATTTGCTGATAACATGACTTCCTACACATATTGGTCAGTAATACCATAATTTTATATGGACAGACCTTTACAAAAATCTGTGAGTAAATTTGCATTAAGTCAAAATGTATTTTTGGCATCAAACTCAGAGCTGAGATTGAGCTCATAGGGTGGGATGATGGTGCACAACTGGTCTTTGTTGTTTGGCTACCTGCTTTGAAAAATTCAAAGTGCAAGCAAAGGGTATAGAGGGGCTGATAGTGGTTTCCATTTAAAGATTTTCCTGTGATGTATCTTCAAGTGTTGGTATTAGCTAGTGGTAAATAATTAGTAATAAATGCAAAAATGCTTGGTTTAGAAAATTAATTTGCTACATGTTTTCTGCCCCTGGATGGGAGAAACATTCTTTAGAAAACAAGAGGACTAGACTAAGACTAGATGATGTAGAGAGTGGTTATTTATCTTCAGTATGGAATGCAGAGAATAAGATGAGAGACTGCTCTATGTTGCTAGTTAAATTACTTACAGATTGAATATCTAAATATGCTTAAATGCTTTGAGTAGGACTGTAGTATATCTCCCTTTCCATTCACATTAGTAGCTCTCCTTTTACTGGTCTGTTTTAATTTTGATAATGTCAGCTCTGGCCTATAGTCTTGTTTTAGTTTTGCTATTCAGCCACGACAGAGTTATTAATTAAATAACTTTATCATTATGAATATTTTTCATGTTGGTCTAATTGACAGATTCTAACTGTATGGATTAAATTACTAAAATATGCATGTGTATCAAAAAAAACTTTATAATATTTTTGAAAACCTTAGTTTTATTATTTTATAAACTCTTATATAATGGTTTGGTATTTTATAAACTATTCTCAATGAGAAACTTTTGACAAGATGTATAAAATGTATCCACACATCATATGTGCATATATATGTATTCCAAACCATTTGTTTATGTATTTTTAAATACATATATGTATGTATGTATATAGACAGATATAGATATATAAATATATAGATCATATAGATATAGAAAGTAAGGTCAGACATTGTTTTCATGATCCCTGCAGGGGGGAAAAACAGATTTGGTGAGAGTGAGATTTATTTGAATACAGTACTGCAAAACTAATTCTCAAGCTTTTCATATTCCATGAAAGTACTTATTGAGAGACCTAAATCATCTGTTATTATGAAGTACACTTTCTTTAGCTTTTCTAAGCAACAATGGTGAGAAAATTTATTTGAATTACCAGTATAATTTGTAAACAAAAAGTTTTGGAGACAGATACTATAACTTTGATACAGCAATGCAACATTGTGTGCGCCTGAGAAATTATAATAATAATGTCTTAAATTAAAACATTTATGGGATTATATTTTGGGTAAATTATACCAACTTATAAAATACAAAGTTACAGAGATATATAAATCCTTCAAATTTTAATTACTTTTTAAATAATTCATCATATTTCTTTTGGACTGAAAGTAGCTATTACTATTATCCTCTCTGCCTTACATACTCAGTTGGACATAGGCTATATAAATCAGTTAACTACGAAACTGATTTTATTAAAGAAAGGTAAAAATGAATTATTTTGGGAAAAAAGACCTTTATTTTAAATATGAATAGTCAGATCTAAATATGTTAATTAAAAACCTTTGAAATTAATGTATAAGATTTCTTAAAATAGAGCAGTCTTTATTTTTAATTCAGCAATTGCTTACTCAAGTGAAGTTTATATGTATGATAAATCTCAAAAATTATTGTGATTTAGTAATTAGCTATTTGTAAGCGTAGTTTTGGAGCTGTAAATAGTACTAAATGAAAAATGATTTTTTGAAAGTATGTAATTTTGCTGTGATACAACACGGTAGGCTTATATGTGTAACTCTCGGAAGACCTAATTTATTAGTGGGATGTGGCATTGTATAACATCTTCCCAATGAGAAATTTTCAGACAAACTTACAGATGTATTTTCAAAGTAAATACCTAGGGTCAGTAGAGTCAAAACCTGTTCTCATGATACTTAAAATAAATAAATAAATAAATAAAATATATTTTCTTATTATGGGCCCTAAACTTTTTACAGTGAAATCTGAATATTATTAAAAATGCATATAGTTCTAAGATATGTGAATTTATTTTTATTATCCCCTTTAGACATAACTTTCAAAATTATATAGCTACACGCGAAGTGTAAAGGTTATGCTTATTCCAGAGTTTTTAAATTCAAAAAACTCATAAAGTTTCAAGAGCACTAGATATTGACTGGATTACATTACCATAGCAACCTATACCCATGGCCAGCCTCTCTGAATATTTAACTTAAATGACTACATAATGAATCCAGTGCACTGAGATGCAAAAATAAAGCTAAAAACATGAGGAGACTTCAGCATGTTTGTGAAAAAATGAAATTAAAACGTACAAATAAAAAAATAAACTTTATTTCTCAACATAAGCTCCATCAAGGTAAAGACCTTCTTGTAAGTGATGATATCAACCATTTAGTCCGTCCCTAAAGAACAGATGGTCCTGGGAATTTAACCATGTCAATGTAGTCTTTTTTTCATTATTAACTGAGAAAAAGGAGTGTCCTTTAAAGATTTTTTGAAGATTAGAAAACAAAAACAAGCCATAAGAACCCAAATCAAGACTACAAGATGAATGCCTAATGATTTCCCTTCAAAACTCCTGCAAAATTGCCTTTATTTGATGAGAGAAGTGAGCAGGAGCATTGTGTGATGGCAAAGGGCACTCCAGTAAAAATTTCTTGGGCGTTTTTCTGCTAACGTTAACTTTCTCAAAGCACTCCCATAACAAGCAGATGTTATTGTTGTTTGGCCCTCCAGAAAGTCAACAAGGAGATGCCTTGAGCATCTCAAAACACTGTTTCCGTGACCTTTGCTCTCAACCGGTTTGCTTTTGCTTTGACTGGACCACTTCCATCTCTAGCAGCCATGGCTTTGATTGTGCTCTGTTTTCATAATCGTACTAGTAAAGCCATGTTTCATATTGTTACAATTCTTTTAAAAAATGCAGCAGGATCTTGATCCCACTTGTTTAAAATGTCCATCGAAAGCTCTGCTGTTGTGTGCAGTTGATCTGTGTATAACGGTTTTGGTACCCATTGAGCAGAAAGTTTGCTCGACTGTAATTTTTCAGTCAGAATTGTGTAAGCTGAACCAACTGAGATGTTTATAGTGTTGGCTGTTGTTTCTGCTGTTACTTGTTGGTCATCTTCATTTAGGGCACAAACCAGATTAATTTATTCCCTCACAAATTGTTGTGGGTGGCTTGCTGCTGTAGGCTTCATCTTTGACATTGTCCTGTCCCTTCTTAAAACAAGTTATCCATTTGTAAACTGATTTGGGGGGGCAATGTCCCCATAAACATTTTGTAAAGCATCAATGATTTTACCGTTTTCCACCCAAGCTTCACCATAAGTTTGATGTTTTTGCTTGAATTTTAGCATACTTTATGTTGCTCTAATAGGGGCTCTTTTTAAACTGATGTTACCCTTCTTAGTGACTCAATCTGGACCCTGTCAGACATGTTATATATTAAGTCAGTATGAGTTTATTTTGGTACATAAAAAATTTGAAATCCATGCATAGCTTTTACATAATATGCATTTTCCATGAACTGTTTGAAGACCTCTCATATTTATACAGAATTCCAGAAATTAGGGAGTAGTTTTAGATACATTTATTTCTCCTATTTAGGACTTGAGTTGTTTTATACTCAGTTAAATCAAATGATTTGTTAATCCTTTTAACAAATGGTTAAAAAGCATTAAGTTATGTATTAGGGATGGGGTACCAAGCCAAAATGAGATTCTTAAAAATCTCCTAATCCAGTTAGTGAATTAGCTACACATATCAGATACAGTAATTTAGGTTACTAAGATAGAACGTGATGGCTGTCAGCTCTTTTGTGCTGTGGACTTACGTAAGGTGATGTGTATCAGAAGCTAAAGAACAGGTCCCATAGACAAAATGACAGGCAATTCTAAGAGAAAGAACAATATAAATAGGGGTGCATATTTGAAATGAACAAGTATCCAGTTTGGAATAGGTGGAAATAGGAGACAAGATTGAAACCATTGAATACTGGCAAAACTTGTTAAATACCATGCTAAAAAATTTTAAGCTTTTTGCATTCAGCATTTGAAAGTGAAAAGGTAATACAACAAAAACTTGGAAAATACTCAACTCCTCAACAAAAGACAATTGGTTACAAGTAGAAAGATTTAGCGGTGAGCAGATAAAAGCTTGAAGTTAGTCTAGTGTACTTGAGGATAGAAAAAAGGAACTGAAAAGGAAAAAGTTTTCAGGATTCATATGTGGATGACAGAGTCAGGAACCAAAGATGCTGCTAAAAAATTCATTCATCTGGTTTGGACATCAGGTCTTCCATGTTGGAGAAAAAAAAAAGCAGAACACTGCATAGGAGCTAGAAGAAGTTAATGATTTTGGTATACCATAATCATCCCATTTTGGGATGGTTTGTGATTGATATATTTAGGTAATACAGCATTTTGGTTGGCATGAGATATCCATTTGTATTCTAGGAGACAGAGGATGCTGATATAGGAGTCTCTGTGTCATAATGATGTGTGAAGATGTGGGAATGAGAAGACATCTCAGGTGTCTAGAACCATGTGGCCACAAACATTCCCAGACAGGGTGGGGGAAGGGAGTCTGCTAATGGGATTGAGAGTCTGTAATGTCTCTAAAAATAGAACAAGAGCTCTCCAAAGCCACAACACAGATTTTTTGTATGCCTTTAATTTTATCTGTTTGACATAGTGATTGATGGTAAGATTTACAACATTAACTGTACTAACAAACAATGTTACATGGATATTAGCAAAGGGAATTTCTTAGATTAAAAATGAATTCATTAATTAAGATTTACTGTTCAGGATTTTATGTTATTGAACATAGAGGTAAAAAATTATTTATTTGTATTTATCTTCCAAGTAAGTGATGGTGCTATTAAATTTCTAAGTACAATATGGTAAAATAAAACACTAGGTTATTATATTCTTGCCAGATGAATGTTCTGAGTTTTCTAGATGTTTAGGTAACAAACATTATAGATGCATATATGCACTTTTACATACAATAGCAATATGGTATGCCTGATTTTCACTCACTGAGTGACTAATCATTATACTTGAGTACTAAGTTTTGTACTCTATTGAGTATTGGTGTTATATATATTCAATTTGTTCTGTTTTTAATACCAGAGAATAATATTTATAGAATCTATTTCTGTTAATAATCTAGTTTTTATTTTTAATGTATTTTATTAATCTTTGGTTCTAGAAGCATAACTCCATCACCACTGGCTATTTAACATGATGTGCTTTATAACTGCATAAGACTGTATTTACTCATATACATGTGAGATGAAGAAATCTGATATGTTTTATCTCCGTCTGATGAGAAATATGTAGCTTTATTTTAAAAAATATTGCCCTGGTTGATACTGTAATTTGTCTAAGCCTGAATTTTTGGTTTAGTATAGCTGGTGTTAGAAATGTAGCATAAGACGGTTTTGCTAAATAAACAACTTGGTTGTAGCAATCGACTGATGACGTCATTGAAGCTGGATACAGTAAGCACTTGTAGATCCCAAAAGGAGGTATAATTTCCCTGGCTTCCCAAAGTCCTGCAGGCAAAGTTGCAGCAGAGTCCACTCATGTAGAAAGAGGATTCCCTAGTTATAAAAAGATCTTTTTATCATTCTCAGCAAGTACGTATGCATTTCCTTTGGTATAACTACCACCTGTTCTGGTGAGTCTGAATATATGACTGCCAAATACGAGTAACTAAAGCAAAGTAATCTCAACACATTTCCATTGCAAGATTTGGTGAAGGAAATTTAAATTCCAAGGAGTGGACCTCGGTAAGCCCAGAGTACCAGCCAATCTGAGATTCACTCCTGCACAAACACACAACATGCAACACATACCCCTATACCTACACACACACAAACACACACACCACAATAAACCAAGAAAACTGTCCACGGTAATTTTTTTCAAATAATTTTCTTATTAGATATACTTTCTTAATGAGTTAAGAGAGAAAATGAGTTGACAGCCAAGGCAGTAAAGAAACTCAGTTATCTCCGGGCTCAGGCATTAGAGGTGGACACATGGCTCCTGATCCCCTCAGTGGTGAGATGCTTCATTTCATGCTTAAACAAAGTACCCTGCACCCCACCGAAGGAAATACGATTGGAATGTTAAGAAACTGTAATGGATAAAATAATTCCTAACGTGCTTCTAAAAATGTGGTTTTCTCACCCCTAGTTCTAAGAAGACTACCTGCTTTTCTGCCTTGGTTTTCTGACACCATGAATTATTATCTATAGAGACTAAAGAGAAGAGAAGGTATTGGACATCCCTGGAATAACCTGAAAGCATTCCCAGGAACCTCTAGTCCCTGCTTACCATTGCTGTGGCTTCCTCAATGGACTGGGAAGGAAGTTGTCTTATCCTCTCTCTGCTTTGGGAAGCAGCCCCTGGGAAAGGGCCCTCGCAGCACTGCATAGGAAGGGGGCAGTGGCAATGGTGGTGCTTTAAGCTTTCTGGCAACAACGAACATATACCAGCTACTGTAGACTGGATGCCCTCCACCAACCTCATTGAGGCTTAATCCCCACTGTAACTGGTGAGGGTGGGAAATCCTATTATGGTAATTGAAAGGTGGGACCCTGAAGAGGTGATTAGATTCTAGGGCCATGCCTAGTAAATGCATTAAAAATGGTGGTCAGGAGTGTGGTTCCGAGGACTTTAAAAGGGCACATGAGAAGTTAGTTAGGCTCTCTGTGCACCACCGTTTTTGAAATGTGATACTCTGCCGTCACTGTTGCCATCACCAAGACCTTCACCAGCTGTGTTCCCTGGACTTTGGACTTCCCAGCCTCAGAAACTGTAAGCAATAAATTTCATTTTATTTGTAAATTATCCAGTTCCATGTATTTTGTCCTAGGCAACAGAAACAGACTAATGCACTAGTATTTGTGAAAATTGAGATTAATTTTCTAATCATAGAAAACATTAAGATCAGATTGTTCTTTCTTGAAGAGTCAGTCTTATACAGAGTATTTAGGCTCACAAGGAATTGGCAAAATAAAAGCAAGTTTGAATGCTACTTTCTATCTCTCTTAGCCCCAGTGGAGCTAGCCCACAAAGGCAGGCAAAGGTTACATTTTTCCTTTGCCTACATGGCCATATGTTGACTGTGGGCAGAAGGGGTCCAGTGGTTTTTTCTTGGCCATGGGAGCAAGAACATTCTATTAGCTTGTCTCAGTAGAGACTAGGTGTTTGTCCAAACTCCTCAGGCTTCCATGGTAGGATGGCCAACAAGCCCTCTCTTTTAGATCAGCTAAGTATTGTTCTTACTTAATGGGAGTGGCCAGGCATTCACAGGCTGGGCTTCCCAAACACAGTAACATACTTGTCCTCTTAACGTGTACTGCTGGAATCCAACTTTATATTGTAAACGGAGAATTGGCACATCATTTCTAATGGCTGTATTATAATCAAGTTGCATAGCTAGCTTTATGTTTGAAGGTTACAGACTTCAAATAATTGAATCATTTGTCTTGAGACAAAATAATATATCTCATAACAAAGCAGTGTTTGGTCAGACAGGCCAGATCTTAAAAGGGAATCTTATAAGCCCTAACAAGAACCTATCCTTGAGGGCTTACAACTGTTTATGAGAGAATGGGTGGTCTTAGTTTGATTGGGCTGCTATAACAATACACCATGAACTGGGAGGCTTAAACAACAGATATTTTCTCACAGTTTCTGGAAGCTGGAAGTCTGAGATCAGGGTGACAACATGATTGGGTTCGGGTGAGGGCTCTCCTCCTGACTAGCAGACAGCCACCTTCTCCTTATGTATTCACATGGCCTTTCCTTGGTGTTTGCTAGCAGAGAGAGAGAGAGAGAGAGAGAGAGAGAGGGAGAGATCTTTCTTCCTCTTCTTCCAAGGTCACCAATCCATCAGATTTGGACTCTACCCTTATGACTTCATTTAACCTTAATTACCTCCTAAAAGCTCCATCCGTAAATACAGTCACACTGGGGGTTAGGACACACTGGGGGGCACACAGTTCCATCTGTGGCAATGAGGAAGACATGCTTCAGTGTATTTTCCTCACATATTAGTTTTTAGAAAGATGAGAATGTTTTTTAAAGTACCAGTTTTTATAGTTTTAACTTACCATTGAATATTATATTAAATGTAACAAAAATCATAAATATTTGTTTCCTATAAATATTATTTATATATATGCACATATTTAAAAAATCTAACTCTTAGAAAAGTTATTTCCATTTTATGTCAGCAAACAATAACATTTTAAAAAATTCTAAAGTAACAACAAGATGCAGGTTTAAGTGCAACTAAATAGGATGACTGGTGTATGGAAAGATTAATTTTGCAGGTAATTCTACTCAGATGTCATCCAGGGTCTTTTCATCAAGTTTTCATATGTTACTATCACCCATTATAAATATGAGAGGTGCAGAAGGTAAAAGATAAGTAAATGTGATTAATTCTGGATTTTTAATTAATAACATTTTTTAGTACACACAGAAAGGAAAAGCTCTTTAGCATCTTACATGCAGGAGTGTCAATAACCCTTGTGTAGTCTAGATGACATGTTTTTGGCTACTGTTTTCAGGTGGAGTGATTTAGGATGACGTCTGGATGAGCCCATAGCAGTATTTTTTGAAGCTGTCCTATTCTCTTGCAATCCGTTCTCCATCAACTAGGGTTTAAAAAATCCTTCAGATGTATTACAAATTCTTACCTGTGCCTACCATAGGAAGTCAGGGACATGTAATCAAAGTATGACACAGGCATGAAACTACCTATTTTTATCCAAGAAAATGGCAAGTTACTAATGCTAAAATCTTAAGTGTTTCTTTTTCTTCATGTTGACTCAGTAGTGTGAAATATACTGTAAATCAGGAAACTGATGTGGTCGGTCCATCTTTCCTGTGAGTCACATCCTGTTACCCACCATTTACATCCATCAGAAAGGGTCCTGATGCTAAAAGCAGAGATTCCATCTTGAATTCTGCAAAGAATAGTGTAAATATAAATTTAAAAGTAGAGTCATAATTTTAAAATGGTCAACATTTGCTGCCACAGAGAAGAAAATTGCTTCTCAAAATGGTAGAATATAGATATTATTGACATATCTGTCTCCATCAGCATTTATTGGAGAATAGAAAAAAAAATTCAAATAGATATAGCTGAGAAGTTAGACAAACAAAAGTTAAAGTACAGAAAAAGAACAAAACAAAATCTATTATAATCTAACTCCCTATCCTTTCTGGCATCTGAGAAATTTATTTCCCCTAGTGGGTTTTTGATAAATTACTTCGAAATGGCTAAAGTAATTTTGTGTATTTGGCACTTTGGGGGAGTCTTAGGTTATGACTTAGCCAATTCTCAATTATTCTGAAGCTAATTGTTTTTCAGATGTTATTACCATTCATTGCTGCCATTTGCTTATTTTGTTTCTGCCTGCATTTTGGTCCATTTTCTTTTTCCTTTCCACTCAGTGGGAAAGGAGAGAGGCAGAGAAAGCAGACCCCAGCATTCAGCAGAGAACCTTTTGTGTAATACCTCTTAGTAAAGTTGCTGTAGCTATAAGATAGCCTGCCATTCGTAGTCCGGTAACTTGAGGGGGAAGACATTTTACACTACTGACAAAAATAAGATTTTAAACTGACATTTAAATAAAATGATCATTTTTTCTATCATTTTATAAACCATTGTTGTCTAATGCAGTAGCCAATAGCCATGCATGGCTATTTTAATTTAAATTTATGTTAAATAAAATAAAAGTTTCAGTCCTGAGCCTCATTAGCCATGTTTCAATAGTAGAATAATATTTAGTGCTTATAGATATTATTTCTAAATATGCATATATTTGAATATGATAACTCATTAAATATCCTATCAGCCACATTATAGAAAATTTTCATCATCACAGAGAGTTCTATTGGACAGTACTGTACAGATCAAAAATTGATATCTATACACAAATTCCTCATGAATTTCTCTGGTATAATTCTATACATAAAGTTTTATATGTACAGGTGACAAAAACAAGCAAAACATGGAGAGTTGTACAGTTTCATCATTTGTTAAAACTTTTATTGTATAATTTTATCTTTTGTTACCCTTTAGGGGCAACCTAAACAGGCTGACCGTTCAGATCCTATAATCACTTACGATATGGGGTTAAGATGAGGTGACAAACCACCCAAAGTCAGTAAAACTGCAACATGGAGGCTCAAAATCTGAGCCACTACTTTGGAATTAAGAAGAGCACTATGCTATGCTCGTTTGGGAAAAAACGGGGTGGGAGTTCCCACAAAAATGTCATTTCAACTCCACTAGACGGTGGTACAGAATGCACTTCTTTTCTTCACCTCCTTGTCTGATTAAATCGGGATTCTGCAGCTCCATCCTGATGCACAGTCACCCTCAGGCTGGTGGAACTCTGCTCTTTGCACTGTCCTCACCATGATTCCTGATGGAGTTAAAATGCTTCTGTGTTTGTTTGAATAGGAATTGTAATGCTACGGCTGTGCACCAAGCCTGGAGAGCTATGCCCCTGCTCTGTCAAAGTCAACAGAAAACACTGCTGTCTTTTAAGAGAACAATGCAGCATGGTTTCTAAAAACAAGGAGTGTTCCAGCAGATAGTAAACAAGAGTTTTCTTTCATAGTCTTTCCTACTTTCTCCGCAAGTACAAGCCTGCTCCCCAAGTGATGGGGTAAGGTTTGAGCCCTCCTTCAACCACAGTGCCTGGCCCAGAACCAACTTTTCCCACCACTACTGCTCTTCTTGCTGATCTCTTTTTTCATACCAGACTCTATGCTTTTCCTTAAATTCTTCCTTAGGATTTCCCTAGATCGCCCTGAAATCCTAATTCAGTTTACCCTTCCACACCAAGAAAGGCTGTTTGTACCTGTGTTCTGATTACAAACAGGGCTCAACTCTCTACCTTCCATCCTCAGACATACACTGTGGGGGGAGAGTGTTCACCTGTGTTCAAGTGCCTGCTCCAGCTAGGGTAGCCAACAGCTCTCTTTATTTCTTTTTAAAATCATAATGTGTAACTTCCATAATGAAGGGAGCAGTATTTTATTCAATCCCACTCAATCATCTCTCTTAGATCCTGTGATATTTTCTTTGATTTCCAGTTTTGGAAACACCATTTATGTGTAAATAGCACCCTTTTTATCTCAATCTCCCATAATTGACCATCTTTTGTTAACTGCTTCAATAGACAATTCACCCATCTGAAAATAAATGATTAAATTACATTTCAATTTCCAGCTTTGAAATAAGCACTGCAAATACTTTCAAATTAGAGAATTTCTTTTCACATTAGAAGCTGAATATAACTGAGAACCTGCGCACTGGATTTAAGGTCTTAGGAAATGCACTAAAAAAAAAAAAAAAAAAGCTAAGATTAGATTATACCAATCTGAGACTCAAAAAATGTTTGTTGTTGATAGAATATCAAATACAGATTTCACAGAAACACACTGAGAAATTCTAAACATTTTGGATGTCTCTTAGAAACATATGTCAACGTAAGCCAGGAAGCAGATATATTTTTTTTTCCTTCTTTTACTTAAATATATAACTGATGCTGAAAAATTAAACATTTTATATTTTCATTTTTATCTCGTATCATCTAAATTAGTCATATATTTATAACAAGCCAAAATGCTTTTCAGTTTTTTCTGTTACCATACCACCTTGGTTATGAAATGCTTTTTGAAAGGTGTCTTTCTTGCCATTCGATTAGAAATAGACAAGTTCCATTTTAAATGATAAAGTTTCTCTAAAAATAATGGCAATGTTGGCAGAATTCTCCCAATTTTTGTTTCCTTAATTTCTCAAAAAAGTAAATCTAGAAAATTATAAAACTGAGAACCAAGAGATTATGAAATAGACTTAAAAATTATACAGCTCTCTTAGCATTGTATCTCATTGGCAACTGTTTTCTTCCTTTTTGTTAGCAAAAGCATATGTATTTTTTTAAATTATCTGTAGTTCTGCTATCTAATGTACTAACTTTTTTCACTATGCAGTATTTTTTCTATTTTAATCAATATATCTATACATTTTCTAAATGACTAATTTTGAGAATAGTTTTAGATTTTATAGGAAATTTGAGAAGATAGTACAGAGGTCTTCCACATACCTCATCCCCAGTTTCCCTATTACTAATATCTTGTATTAGTATGGTACATTTTTTATAGTTAATAAATGAATATTGATATATTATTATTATCTGAAATTTCGTAGTTTATTCGGATTGTCTTCATTTTTATCTAATGTTTCTTTTCTGTCCCTGGAGCTTATCCTGTGTACCAGATGGCATTTAGTTAGGTCTCCTTTCACTCTTCTTGACTGTGACATTTTTTCACACTTATCTTCTTTGTGGTGACTTTGACAGTTTTGAGGAAGAGTGGTCAGATGTTGGTAGAATGCCCCCCTATTAGAATTTGCTTGATGTTTCTTCTTGTGATAAGACTGGGGTTATTGGAAGGAAGATAACAGAAGCAAAGTGCTGTTTTCATCAAATTATATCAAGGATATATATTATCAGTTTGATTTATGACTGAAGACGTTGACCTTGATCACCTGGCTAAGGGAGTGTTTGTCAGGTTTCCCCATTCTTTTCTTTTTCTCCCTTTCCATAGTATACTCTTTGGAAGGAAGTCACTATCTGTAGCCCACACTTACGAAATGGAGATTTATTCTCCCCCTACTTGAGGGCAGAGTATATACATAACTTATTTGGAATTATTTTGCATGGGATATTTGTTGATACTTCCCATTTAATAATTTATTTATACAGTATGGATTTATGGATTTTTTTTTTTTTTTTTGTACTTTGTGTTTTGATTCAATAGTACTTTATTTTGTTGCTCAAAGTGTTCCAGCTTTGGCTATTGGGAACTCTTTCAGTTAGCATCTGGTTCTTCTGATAAATCCAATAAGTATATTTACTGCTTTTCTTTAGAGCAGCACTTTCTTACTTTCTGGCACTACAAGGTACAGGTTTATCCTCCCCCAGTCTTAGAGTCAGGCTTTCTCCAAGGAACCCTGGTTTCTTTTACTGAAGGATGGTGATAGAAACCAAGATTTGGGCAGTCAGTGTGCTTGTCACTATTTGGATATCCTTGTTTCTAGGCCCTCTCAGCTGATAGTAGCTAACTCTATGTGTGTATAATAACCCATGTGTATATACAAATCTAAAAATATTTTTATATGTAACCATATATATCTATATTAAGCTACATATGAGTTCATACGAATGTCTCCAACTGTACGTCATTACTACATGGAGCATTTTAGCTTCTTCCACTGCTTATTTGTAAATTTCCATTCAAACAGTGAGAAACCTGGCTCCCATCATCCACCACCCATTCAATTAAGTGTTCAATTACAGTCTACCTGTGTAGCATATCAGAATTGTTAACTCGTACCCCCATTGCCTATATATTTTTACATGGTAACAATCATAGGGTACAGATAGTCTTGCTACCAAACATCCACCTTGAAATTGAGTTAACAATCCAGGAAATGATTCCCAGAACTGTTTGGTTAAGTGACTCTTATTTTTATTCTGCATTTCTGAGCTCAGGAATGTGCTTGGACAAAGCCCTGCCAGCCTGGGGAGGCTGAGATTGTTGAATAAGAGGTTTGCTTGCGTCTCAACGAACTTGGTCACACCATAACCCAGAAATCCTGCTGTTCATTGTGTAATTCTAAGGTAGATATGGTGTATCTAGCTCAGGTCAGAGGGTGTCAGCAGATACCCAAGTTTGAGTTCATGTTGGACTGCTCTATCCTTGTGCATATGAAGACTAGAGGTGAGAGAGGTAAGGCTTCCAGAATTCCTGATGTAATGTTCTTAGTCTAGATATTATTCACTTCTCAGCTACGTTTTGGTGAGCTTTTGGGGGCCGGGAAGTTTGCATTGCCCTAAAAGTATAATGCTGATCTCTCTGCTGGGTATCTTGACAGGACCAACCTCTGTCTATATCATTTAAATAAGTAAACTTTGTTTAATTTACACAAGTATTGTCTGTGTCTGGTTTTTCTGTCCCTAGAGATACCTGTCTATTCTTGTAGACATTGTTGCCATAGGATGATCATAGTGCAATAAAAAAATGAAAATATAATATCACCTTCTGCATTATAATTCACTTAATCTTTTTTTTTTTTTTTTCTATTTTGGCTCACTTTGATTTTTTCCAATTTGAAAAAAGAATTTAAAAAACATGCTTAAAAGTTGTCCTCTCCTATTGACCTTCTTACCAAATTTGATATGATTTTATCATCAACAGCAGCATTGGGCCAGATTTTAAAGGAAGTATTCCTGTAAGAAAATGTTTCAGTGAGGGAGCCTGCGACTAATCACATGAATCACATGGAACATCATGCCCCCCTTCTCCTTTGTTTAGTTGTCCTTATTCTTTCTGTACACTATTGGTCCTGTTTCCAGAAGTATTTACCATTCTTTGATGACAGACACGATGTCTTATTCGCATTTATGAAGTCTGTGACCTCCAATCACTTTGCAAAATGCATTCCGTGTGGTTGATACTCAATCCATGTTTGTTAAATGGAGTGTTACAGGTAATCAGAGCAATGTTATCACACTAATAACCCTGAAATAGGCCTCTGTCAGATCTTTCTCCTCCAAAAAGTTTTCAGTGAATTCTCCAGTCTACGTGACTGTATCCCTCTCCTGCACTCTGCCAGCATTATACAACTCCAGTACTTCGTGTTATCTAAGAGCCTCATGAGTATTAGACTTTAAGCTCCTCTAGGGCACAGTCTCTGTTATATTTTCCCCCCTCTGGAGTTCTTGTAACACTCTAGCAAAGTGTTCTATTTAGAGTGGCAAGTCAATAGAACTTATAGATTGATTGTCGACTTTGAATTCAGCAGATTCTTACTGAGTAAAATAACAATCAATATTTTCATGTTGAACAAATGAAAAATATGTCTAATAGGTGAGAAAAAATCAGTGAATATATACTCAAGTTGGTTTTTGCTCATTATCCTGGCCATCTACTTTTAAGCCTTTGGGGAAAAATCATTAACAGTTTTAACAAAGTAGGGAGTATTATTTTGTTTGTTTCCAGAATAAACAAAGCAGAAGAAAACTTTACTTTAAATGAAAGAAAAAAACATATGGTTGACACAGAAAGTTCTCTGATTCTACAAAGTACTAGAAAAAAAAATATATCGGAAGCCTTCAGCTACAACAAGCAAAAATTTCTAAGTGCCATTTCTTTCATCTCTCTGACAGACTATCTCAAGAGACATAGTTCTTTAGTCAGCCAGTACAGAAGGTTCTTAAAAGTATGGTTGACATCCTGCTTACTTTAAATTTATTTTTATACAGACTGAAAGCAGACATTGTTACATTCACTCCTTAGGAAATAATTTATTTGTAATGAGTGATTTATTGTTCGTCTTCGCCTTAATCATTTTAAAGAAGATTAAAATCAAATTATTCCTAACCTAGTTTAGGGCCCTAACCAAATGACAACATTTGCATTCCAATTGTGCCTGAGGGATACAAAGAATTTTTGAGGAGACCAAAAAAGTACAGTATTGTGTTTGAAGCCAAGTTTCTTATTACGGTTCTTTCATAAGAGAGTGTTTGGTTGAAAAGTACATAAACCCAATCAAGTTCATTCAAATAAAGGGTAGCTAATAAAAGGAGAGAGGCAAAACAGCCTGGTATTCTAAGATCCAGAATTGGAAACAAAATGACATCAGAGATTTTCAGCTACATTCAGTAACAATTTATCTTTTAGTTCAAACTTGTTTGGTTGCAAGGAGCAGAAAGCTTTTGAAATCATTGTAAAAGTTATGGTTTTTTTTTTTTATCTGTACACACTCCTTGGTTTACCATAGCTAGTCTCATGATTTTAAATACTTCTGCTAATGACTTCCTAATTCCTCACCTTGTTGATGAGTCTTTCTCTGATTACTCTTTATAAAATTGCAATAAAATCCAATTGCTAGCTCTCCGTAGTCCCCTGACCCCACTTTACTTTGCACTATTTAATATTCTATATATGTATTTTTTCTTATTCATTTGTTTATTATCTTCCTCTTCTCTCTCTCTCTTTGGAATATATGGCCTGAGAGCACAGATTTTATTTTGTTCATTGCTGTATTTCCAGCATATATAACACATTACTTAAAGTAGATGGTCAATATTTATTTCATTCATTCAAGGAATGAATGTATCAAAAGCATACAAAGCTGTATCATAATAGCAAAGAACAGAAAGTACAGCTGGGTTGCCCTAGAATCATGCTGAAGGATACATTTAGGCACATTGCAATTTTAGACTTTATTTGAGCGGGCAGCAATTCATAAATTTGGCAGTGATTCATAAAACACTGCATGTGGTTCTAGCTCTGCTGAAGTGACACGAGGGGAAGGCTTTTACAGAGGAATATGGAAGTAAGGCAGGGAAAATATTTGATTGGTTAAAGTGGAGCAGTAGCCTTATTTGAATCATTCCAGTGGAAACTCCCTAGTTAGAGCTTAGTTGGCCATTTCTGATTGGTTAAGTTTATGATTTGTTTTATTGTTTACACTCAGTTGGGGGTCAGTATGCTTACATAGGAACCAAGGGCTATGGAGCTGCCTCAGTCTAATGGCTTCCCAATTAATTATTTTAACAACTGGAAAGTTATGAAAAAAAACAAAACAAAACAAAACTATGTGATTACTTTTTCTCCTGGTCCACATGGAATCTGAACTCATCCATCTCTGCCCAGAGACCTTGCACTCCTGTTTACGTCTACATGTCACTTTCTGTACTTAACCACTGGATGCTCACAGAAGTCCCAACCCTGAATCTAAGTGACCTTTTAGATTAGCTCTACCCCCACCTCCCACCATCTATCTAACTACAGACTCCTGGATTTTCAGTCGGGTTAATCTAGAAACAGAATCCGGTAAATCACACTGCTGGAGAATAAATATGCTTCTTTCTGATCCTTAGCTTAGTCCAAACCTTAGCTAATCAATTTTGTCCAGGGTCACATGATGGCAGAAGTTCATACCTCTGACAGATATGATTTGTGGGGCAGTGGCTAGAGAAGGGAGCATGAGCTGAGCTACTTTTCTCAACTGTTTCAAAACTATTGGCATTATTTGCTTTTCTACTCCAGAGAATCCCATCTTTGCCGCATTCATTTTGAAATGCTGTTTAGGCATCTACTCTGCACAGCCATTGCTCTAGATGCTGGTGGTACAGCAGAAAGCAAAATGACAAAGTTTCTGTCTCCGTGCCTCTCTTTTAGGAAATATTCCATAGCACCCTCTTTCCTTTGCAACTCTCACAATATTTCTTCAGTATGGATTTTTTGGACATTTTCACACCAATCACTTGCCTTACTTTATTTGTTCTTTCTCATCAAAGGGAATAGGGTAACAATCATCCAAGTAATTTTCTGGTATGACATGCCTTCAGCAAGGTAAATAGGTTGTTCCCAAATATCAAGAAGTGAAATAGATTCCATTTGATACCTGACTGCTTTCTGTGTAATCAAGGACTTATTCATAACATGCAAATCGGGCATACAAACAATCTGAAGTCCTAAGACTTGAATGACCACATCTCATGCTTTCACAAAGGACACACAGCTTTAGTTATTCTAATTCAAATCACTGTCTGAATCTCCTGTTGACATTCTTTGTTTACTTGTTCTACTTTTGTGCTTCTTAAGGCCCCAGGTATCTAATGACCACTCATTATTCTGAAGTCACTTTTATTTTACTTTTTAAAAATCCCCTATTCATCCCTTGCTGCTATTAATTAATACCAAGGGACTGCTTACTGTAGTTGCTGCAGGAAAAAAATTTTCCTCAACATTCACACTCTTTTCTAACAGTCTTAGAAATAAAAACTTGTTACTGTGAATATTAATTTAAGATGCTTGGTGTATGTATGTGTATTTGTGTGTGTATAAAAGTATGCAATAGGTTCTGGACGTGACCAGTGCCACCTTAGACATGATGAGTGCCATTTTACACACACTCAGCACAAAATGGCCACCAGCCTTTCCCTTATGAAAAACCATGTGGTTTCTGAGAAATAGAAACTCCTCCACATCAGCACCAAACCCCTCCCTGATTACATCAGCCTTCCGTACAGTCTATATAAGCTCTCCCACCCCCACATCTGGTGCTGTCCTCCATTTTGAGGGCAGCCCAGCAGATTCTTTTCCTTTAATAAAGCTTGATTGTTTCAGCTCACTTTCTTTCATTTTGGTGCTGAAACCCAGGAAGGCCCCTGGCTGGGACTTTTGGAGGATCCCCTCTCTTGGGTTGATTAGCTCCCCAGCCACCCTTCCTGGACCTGCCGAACTGGATACAATCAGGACTCTCTCCTTTTGCCATTTCAGACCAACACATCCAACATCGGCCTCAATTCAGGGTGAGTCAGTGGGTCTGTCCTATTTCTATGGGTTCCCCAGACTACTCTCTATGACTACTGTCTACTCACTATGAAGCCCAGGCTCCTGGCTGAGGGAACCCGTTTTGTGCCCCCCAGCTATTGGAGGATGCTCCTCTAGCTGGTTGGTGGTTTTTTTCTCAAAAAGAAGGTGCACAGCAAAGAGGATGCTCTTTTTTGGCACTCTTCTTCCACTAGGACTGCCTGTTTCCATTCTCACCCTCTACATGGGATCCTCACAATTCAAACATCCATGCTCTATGGCTCTGGGCTGTTTCCTGGCCAATTTCCTCCATGTTCTATTCCTCTGGGTTGTCTACAATCTCTCGGCCTCCAGGGAGACATTAAAACCTGAATGCTTCATTTTCTACTGAAATCAGATTTGGCCTAAGTACAAACTAGAAAATGGATCCCAGTGGCCAGAAGGTGGCACTCTCGATTTAGATACTCTTAGAGATTTAGACAATTTTTGTCACCAAAACAGCAAGGCTGGAGAGACTCCTTATGTTCAAGCCTTCTTCTATCTCTGAACGCATCCTTCTCTCTGTCAAAACTGTGCTACATCTCAAATTCTCCTAGCTCATGCCCAACCTCCACTTCTGGACTCAGATCAATCTTTTGATCTGTCAGACCACTCTGCTCCTTGACTACCTCCTTATGCTCCAAATCCTTCACCAGCCCCTCCACCTTTTCCCTCTCTTCCCCATCTCCCCTTGTGGTCTGGAGATGCTCATCCTCAGCCACACAGCCCCTCTCTTTCTCCCTCCCTTTTCAGGTGACAACCCTACCTCAGCTCTGGCTCCTTTATACCCCCTCTGTGAAGTGGCAGGGACAGGGGGAATTGTCTGGGTGCATATCCCCTTTTCTCTTTCTGATCTCTCCCAAATAGAAAAACAACTGGGATCTTTCCAGTCCAACCTGGACACATATCTTAAGGAATTCAGAAACCTCACCCAGTCTTATGATCACACCTGGCATGATATTTTTATGATACTCACTAATACTTTGTCCCCTGAGGACAGGGATCAGGTCTGGATAATGGCCTAACAACAGACAGATGAGGAACGTGCTCAAAGTAATAGGGGCCTGTGGGAGCCATTGCTGTTCCTCACATGGACCCAAATTGGGACTACCAGGCCAGCCATAGGGACCAGGATCTCTGGGATAACATGATCATACACCTACTTCACAGCCTCCAAAAGGCTACTAACAAGTCAGTCAATTATGACAAGCTTAGAGAAATCACACAAAGATCCACTGAAAATCCCACCGAATTTTTAACCCACCTCTCTGAGGCTTTACATAAACACACATGTATAGATCCAAACTCCCTGCAGGCATGGCCCTCTTACACTCTCATTTCATTACCCAATCAGCCTCTGACATTCGAAAAAAAACTAAAAAAACTTGAGGATGGTCCAAATACGGCCCAATGAGACCTCCTCAACACAGCTTTCAAGGTTTTTAACAATAGGGAGGAGGAGGAGGAGAAAAAGGACCACAACAAAAGAGATCAGGCCAAATACCAGCTCCTGGCTAGTGCTATCCATGGTCCATATACTCCAAAGCTGGCTGCCTCAAGGGGCAAGCCACCCAGGAACTGCTTCAAATGCGGTCAACTGTGCCAGTGGGCATGGGCCTGTTCTAACCCCAGGCCTCCTCTTGTGCCCTGTCCTCACTGCAAACAGCCAGGTCACAGGGGGTGTTGACCATTCCACTCGCCAGAGAGGGAGTGGCCCAGTCCCCAGCCCACAGCCTTTGCCTTCACAGCCATCCTTACTGGAACTTTTTGAATTTTCCCAAGAGGAGGACTGACAATGCCTAGGGCCTGAGGCCCCCATGGAGATCACCACACATGAGCCCAGGGTAACTCTCCTCATAGAAGGTAAGCTGATCTCTTTTGTGATTGATACAGGGGCCACTTACTCTACCCTTCTGAATATGCAGGACCAACAACCCCATCCTCTGTCACAATAGTAGGGGTCATGGGATTAGAATACCACTCACAGATCACACAACCCCTTTCCTACTCCCTACATCACACCCAATTCACACACAAATTTTAATAATGCCTCAATGCCCAGTCCCCTTACTGGGATGGGACATCCTTCCCAAACTCAAAGCTACCCTTACCCTAAACACTTTAATTCCAGTTACAATACTCCTGTTACAGGCTGACCCAGACCTGGCCCCTGAGGCTTCCACCTTCCCCTCCCCCTTGGACAAGGTTAATCCCATAGTATGGAGCACTTCTTCTCCCTCCATTGCTATGCACCATTCCCCTGTCCTTGTTAAGTTGTGGAACCCCTCTTTGTTCCCCTAGTGTCCCACAATATCCCATTGCTAACAAACACCTAATAGCCTTAAAACCTGTCATACACAAACTCCTTTCTTCTCATCTCTTATGGCCTACTCACTCACCTTTTAATATACCCATCCTTACAGTTTTAAAGCCTAATGGCTCATACTATTTATTTCAAGACCTCAGGGCCATTAATGTGGCCATTTTACCCATAACCCCAATTGTTTCTTGACCTCAAAGATGCCTTTTTATTCTATCCCCTTACACCCTTCCTGTCAAAACCTGTTCACCTTCACTTGGACTGATCCTGATGTGCGTCATTCCCAGCAACTCACCTGGACAGTACTACCTCAGGGGTTTTGGGATAAATCCCACTTCTTCAGCCAGGCCTTAGCTCAAGACTTATCTGAACTTCCTCCAACCTCTAGCACTTTAATACAGTATGTGGATGACCTCCTCCTTTGTAGCCCCTCCTATGAGGATTCACAGGCCCACACTGTTGCTCTCCTTAATTTCCTGGCCTCTAGAGGATATTGAGTGTCCCCCAGCAAGGCCCAAATTTCTTCTCCTATGGTTACCTATTTGGGAGTCCACCTCACCCCCGATACCAGAGAAATAATGGTGGATCACAAGAGTCTAATTTCTGAACTCCCTACTCCTACCACAAAGAGTGAAATCCTTTCTTTCTTGGGGCTTGCAGGGTATCTTTGCCTATGGATTCCTAACTTTGGCTGCTAGCACAACCACTTTATGGAGCAGCCAAAGGGGATCCTGTCATTCCTTTAGATCCCACAAAGCCCATTCATTCTCCTTTCCAGCAACTAAAAGTCTCTCTCCTCACAGCCCCAGCACTGTCCCTCCAAAATCTATCTCATCCTTTTATACTATATGTCACTGAAACCCAAGGATTGGAGGTCAGGGTTTGGGGACAAGAGGCAGGAGATATTTTCTCCCCGGTTGCATACCTCTCTAAACAACTAGACACCACAGCCCAGGGATGGGCCCCTTGTTTATGGGCCTTGATGGCAACTGCCCTTTTAACACAAGAAAGCTCTAACCTAACCTTTGGACAACAAACAGTCATTTGTTCACCCCATCATCTTCAAGATCTTCTCAGCCATAAGGCTATGTCAATTCTCTTCCCTTCCTGCCTGTAATTTATCCACCTTACCTTCATTGAGAATTCCCAGTTCTCCTTTCGACCTTGCCCTCCCTTAAATACAGCCACTCTCATCCCAAACCACTCAGGACCCTTAGAACATAATTACATGGAGGCTTTAGCTAACCTGCCTCCCCACTAAAGGACACGCTATCTTCTAACCTTAGTAGATACCTCCTCAGGTTGGATTGCGGCTTTTCCCTGCACTTCAGAGGATGTTAAAACAGTAATGCATGTTCTCACTTCAGAAATAATCCCTTCTTTAGGCTTGCCTACCAGCCTCCAGTCTGATAATGGCCCGGCCATTCATTCATTTCCCGGATTACACAACTTACAGCACAGGCATTACATGTGAAATCGGACTTAATATTCCATTTCAGCCTGTCATCAGGCAATGTAGAAAAAGCCAGTCACTTCATAAAAACACACCTTACCAAGCTGTCCATGGAGCTTCACCTCCCTTGGACTCAACTTCTCCCTTTAACACTCACTAACCTGCGAGCTTCCCCCCACTAATCCACAGGCCTCAGCCCCTTTGAGCTTATGTATGGTAGACCATTCACTCTCATACCTCTCCCTTCCAGCTCATCACCTTTAGGCCAGTATCTCCCTACTCTTTTGCTCATTAGGGATCTTCTTCAGGAATAGGCCAACTTTCTATTACATCATCCTTTCCCCACCCCCCCCTCAGACTTTAAACTGAGCCTGGAACAGCAAGTATATATTAAAACCTGAATCCCAAAGCCCCTCTCACCATGTTGGGAAGGGCCTTATATAGTACTTCTCACCACCCCCATGGCAATAAAAGTACTAGGAAAGGCCCCTTGGTATCACTTATCCTTGGTAAAACTAGCACCTAAGACTTTACCCAGACAATCTGTTAACACCAAGCCAGAGGGGTCCCTCTGCTCAACCCCCGACCCAACATCTCCTTACACTTCATCCATTTTAGGACCCACACAATTGAAAATCTCCAGGACCTCCACTCTTCCCCCAATCCCAGAAGAAGGGTGATCTTTCTTCCAGCGATTGTCCTTTTACTTCTGCAGGCCCGCTTTATGTCCTTCACACAGGAGCTCCAAGACTGGTCCCGACTCACCACCTCCAGTGTTGAAGACATTCTTGAGTGGGCAACTGAATTAGCCTGACAGGGTGCCCTCTGCGATTACATTTCCCACGAGATTACCCTGTACTCCTTTTTCCTGCTATGCACCCTCTCAACCTCTCAGCCCCTGAATGCTTGCCTTTTCTCTTCCTCTTCTTTTCCTAACAGAGACATATGCCACACCCACACCCTGTTCACAATGTATAACCAAGGTCTTGGTGGGTGGAAGAACACTTTCCAAATTCCTGGGTCTGCTACCCAGAATCCTTGGGGGAACCCTACAGAACACATTCACATCCCTGACATATGTTCCCACAACATGCTATGACCAGATGACTGCCATATCATGTTCTTAATGGGGGTAAAAAACTACTGAGTGGCTTTTGCCAGAGGGGATTCTGCTGGAGTCCAGTGCCTCCCATCAATAAAAATATTTCTGCTTCACCCAAACCACTCACCTAGGCTATAGTGATAAGGGAGGACTTCAGGACAAAACACGTCGGACCCCTGACCATGATGGGACTTATCATTCTTTTTGATCCCTGCCTGTTTTGGCATTTCTCTAGTTTCTTACGGGAATGTATGCAGGCCTTCACCAGTCAGAAGGTCACTGAATTCTTCATGGGAGAAGGAAATCAGCCCCTCAGAATTAGTGACCCTTCCCCAGAAGAATACAGCCTCCTTGCATGAAACCAATACTCCACCACCTAATTGTTTTACCCACCAACATAAATCTTTTATTTTTTTTCATATCTTCGCCCCTCTCCAGCAGGAAATAGCTTCAGAAAAATGAGACCTCTACCCCTTTTCCCTTCTCCTTATACTAAAAGGCGGGAACGATACATTCTGGACGTGACCGGTGCCATTTTAGATGTGACTGGTGCCATCTTGAATGTGACCGGCTCCCTTTTACATGCACTCAGCACAAAATAGCTGCCAGTGTTTCCCTTATGAGCAACCTCGTGGTTTCTGAGAGATAGAAACTCCTCCACACCAGCACCAAACCCCTTCTCAATTACGCCAGCCTTCCTTACAGTCTATATAAGCTCTCCCACCTCCACATCTGGTGTTGTCCTACATTTTGAGGGCAGCCCAGCAGATACTTTTTCTTTAATAAAGCTTGATCAGTACCCTGTGTTTCGGCTCCCTTTCTTTCAGTCTGCATAGCCTTGAAAGGGGATGTTCAAATGAAATTATGATGAACTATATTGGGTATGGGATTAATGGGTAGAGCTAAATGGCTAGTAAATTTCTCCAGGTTAAGAATTTCTAGTGCTTTATTTTCTCTTTATGCTTTTTTTTTTTAACTTAAAATATTTCAAACAGTGTAAAAAAAACCATGTACCAATGTAATTAGATGTAAGAAATGTTAACATTTCATTATATTTCTATCAGACCTTTATTTTAGATACATTTAAAGTTTTCCCATGAGGGTGAATGATACATTTTTCATTTTGCTTTCAATTTTTGCATTAAAATTTATTTACCCTGATATTGATATTATTAAACTATTTTACCTTGGTAATTATTTGTATGATTATATCATTCCCTTACTTTTCTCTCAAACTTTCTGTGCCATTATCTTTTAGATATTTTAGGGGTCAAGGGACAGCTTCCCCTTCAACTCCTTCAAAGTTCTCTGAAAAATGTACTAGTAAACAGAGATTAATATAGAGAAAAGACATAACAAATTTTATTATTTCTACATGCTCGGAGGGAGAAAGGGATGGGGGAATTACAAAAGAGTAATGTCCTGGTTTCCCCATACAGTACAAAGCTTATATACTCCTTTTCAGAGGGAAAGAGGAGATGGGGGATTTAAGAGTAAGTGATTTTAGGGGGACTCTGTGGGCTGGAGAACACAGAATGACCAGGGACAAAGTCTGTTTGGTCCACAGAGCAGACAATGACTGGTAAATGATTCTCTTCAAAATACTGAATGAGCTCGAAATAGAAGTCCATGGTCTGTGACAAATGTTGGTGCAGATGTATTGACAGACATCACTCTTTTTTCCTGTGTGTGATATGAGTTAAGTTAATAAAAACTAAGGGAAAGGACCAGAGGTAATTGTCTTCTTTGGTGGGTCTGGAATTTATGGGAACAGCTTCATCCTTTGCTTTGGAGAGTGACAGAAGATTGAGAGCAGGACAGGGAGAGGTCAGAGAGACCTTGCTTCTTTATTCCAGCATGTCAAAGCACCATATTTTGGGGTACCAGCTTTCTGTACCCAGACAATATATATCTGGTTAAAGAGTATATGGCTGAATTTATAATTTTACCTAATCTGAGAATCTTTATCTTTTTAAAGGTCAAATTACTTATTCTTTTATTGGGATACGTGGTATATTTAAACTTACATCTATCATCTTAATTTGTGTCTTCTATCAGCTATTCTTTTTTTGTTTGTTTGTTTGTATTTAATACTGAGATATAATTCACATACAGCAAAATCTACCATTTTGGGTGTACAGTTTTGATTTTGACAAATATGTTAAGATCTGTAATCACCAAGGCAATAAAAGTATAGATCAGTTGCATCACCCTACAAAATTCCCTCACCTCTTTTTGTAGTCATCCCCCACCCCCCCAATGACTGTCCTTTTTTCTCTCCATATATTTTTGTCTTTCAAGTATCATATAAATAGAATAATTGAGTATGCTGTGTTTTGAGTTCTTTAAAATTAACGTGACTAATCTGAGATTTACTCATGTTGTTGTATAAATGACTAGTTCATTCCTTTTTATTGCTTACTAGTATTTTATTGCAGTGATCTATGCTGATATGCTTATCCATTTACCAGTTAAAGGATACTTGTGTTTCCAGTTTTTGGTGACTATAAATTATAAACATTCATGTACATGTCTTTGTGGCAACATAAATTTTCAATGGATTTGAATAATTACCTAAGGCTGGGATTATTGAGTCTCATAATAAATAAATGGTAAACCATATAAAAAAAACTGCCTAATTGTCTTCCAAAGTGGTTGTACTATTTTGCATTTGTACTAGAAATGTATGAGAGTTCCAGTTGCTCTGCATTCTGGTTACAGTCTGTGATTGTAGGTTTGCATGTTTTTAATTTTTTTTTTTAGCTATTTAAAGATAATGTAGAAGCATGTCATGGTGGTTTTGATTTGAATTTACTTAATTCTTAATGATGCTGGACACAATTACATATGCTTAATTTTCATCTGTAATTCTGCTTATGTGAAGTGACTGTTCAAAATGTTTGCCCAATTTTTTAAGCATTCTTTTCTTTCTAATTACTACTTTTCAAATAATTATAGATTCATGAGAAGTTGAAGAGATGGTACAGAGAGGTTCTGTGTACTCTTTGCCCAGTTTACTCCATTAGTTAAGTAACTATCACACAATATTAAAACCAGGAAATTGACATTAGTATAAAATACATGTGTAGTTCTGTCATTTTATCACATGTGTAGATCTGTGTAACCACCACTGCAATTAAGCTGTTACATTGGTTTTCTCTATTATTTTTCTTTTTGCAATTTCATTGATTTCTGATCTTCTATTTATCATTTTTCCATTCCACTTGTTTTGGGTGTATTTTGCTTTTCTTTTCCTAGTTTCTTGTACTGGGAAATTAAATTATTGATTTGATATATTTTCTCTTTTCTAACATAAGCATTTAGTGCTATTAGTTTTCCTCTAAGAACTGCTTTAGCTGAATCCCACAAATTCTAATATGTTTAATTTTCATTTCTATTTAGTCAATGTATTTTAAAATTTCCATTGATGGTTATTCTTTGACCCATGGCTTACTTACAAGTGTGTTTAAATATTACCGCAAAATATCTGGAGATTTTCTTGCTATTTCTCTGTTATTAATTTCTAGTTTGATTCCATTGTGGTCAGAGAACATACTATATTATTATGATTTTAATTATTTTAAATTAGCTGAGGTTTGTTTTATGACCCAGGATATGATCTATCTTGGTGAATATTCCATGAGCAGTTGAATAACATATGTCTTTTGCTGTTGTTGAGTACAGTGTTTTATGAATGTCAATCATTTGTTGGCCTTGTTGAGTTTTTCTATGTCCTTGATGACCTTCTGTAACTATTCTATGTATTATTGAGATAGGGGAGTTGATTTCTCCAACTTTAATTGTGGGTTTATCTATTTTTCCCTTTATTTCTATCAGTTTTTGCTATGTATGTTTTATGGTTCTGTTGTTTAGTACCTACATATTTAGAATTTTGGTAGCCACCCCCTTATCTGCAGAAGATAGGTTCCAAGACCCTCAGTGTATGCCTGAAATCAGGGATAGTACCTTATATACTATGTGTTTTCACTCTGATAACTGAGATGGCTTCTAATTAATTGACTGATGGGTGGGTGGCATATACAGTGTGAATATGCTCAACAAAAAGATGATTCACGTCTTATGTAGAATGGAGCAGGACTAGTGTGACATTTCACCACACTATTCAGAATAGCATGTAATTTAAAACATATGAATTGTTTATTTTTGGAATTTTTCATTTAATATTTTCAAACTGTGATTGACGGTAACTAAAACAATGGAAAGTCAAACCATAAATAAGGTGGGACTACTGTAATATGTATTCTTTGTGGATTGACCTTTTGATCATTTTATAATACCTCGTCTGTTATGGTTTTGGCCTCTATGTTCCTGAGAGGTATGTAGATTAATTAATTGTCTGTTAATGTCTAAGTCTCATTTTAGTATCAGGGGATAGGGATATAGATAAGAACCAAGAGTTTTAAATGTTATTGAGCATAAAAATATAATAAAGTCTAAATCATGACTGTTACATTATGTGTCTTAGATGTCATAAAAGCTCCTAACATCCAGCATTTCCTTATATGTAAATATAGCTTTTGGGCTTACAGTATTTACAGCCTCCTTTGGTATTTTTTAAATAATGCTACAATTTTTTCATAATTACTATTCTGGATTTTTGTAACTTTAGTGTTTTTATCTGATGGATAGTTACTGGAGGCACAAAATTTAAATAGTCATCTCAAAATCAAGATGAAATAGGTATTCGCATTAATTTGGGAAATATTTATAATGCTTACTAGCAGGTGCAGAGTAAGATGCAGAGAACATGCTAGAAAAAATATATGTTTGAATTTTTTTTAATGGTGATGTAAAGAGGTTGAAATTTAAAAGCACTGAAAAAAGATACTGGACCAATGAAGAATAAATATCATCTTTCAATAATGATGAATGAGATTCTTTATAGCTACATGGTTTGAAACGCCATCATGGGTTTACATGAAATCTTCATATGTTCCCACAGATTGAAATTTTAGAAGCCTATGGTCTGAGAGGCTTGAATTCACTGCAACAGCATTTATTTCAGGCTAACCCTTAGAGTTTTCATGATGAGAAAGAGAAATACTTGGGCTGATCTCAACAGTTATGCGTTAAGATCTTCTAGTTCTGATTAGTGATTCATTAGTCACTTATCCACTGTGAATATGCCAGAAACTGACTTTATATGAAAGAAGAAGGATTTTACTGATTCTAGAGTTTGCCTCTGATGTTTCAAAAGCTAAAAACTATGTGTACTTTTAGACTAAATCTTATCATTAATCAACTCTTACACCATTAAAACCGGAGCCATTGAGACCAGTATAGAACTAGGCTTTTACAAGAGAACATATATGGCCAGCCCAAGAATTACTAACCTATGAGGAAGTAAAATCTAGAACATTTATGCAAAGTTCTGCAACTGTGTATTGCACAAGGCACCACATCTAAGTGTGAGTCATTTACATTGTAGAAATCACAGATGTTCATATTCATTATGAAATTTTTTTTTGGAATATGGCAGTAAGTGTCATTTTAAGGAAATCAATACATTAAAAAAATTTTCCTATATAGTATCTGGAAGTAGGGATGATTTTTATTAATTTTGACAAGCGTACCATATGAGCAACTGGCTACACTAAGAACAACCAAATGACGCAGATGCCCATGATGTCCACCCCAGCCATTAAACTTTTCAAAGAAAGAAAACATTTTGTCTTCATGGCCTACCTAGCAATAGAATTCTATCAAAGTCACTCTTCTTATGCTAACCCTGAAAAATGCAGTCTAACACTGATCATAAGGAAGACTGTAGACAAAATATCTCTCTAGCCACGATAGCACAAAAGCATACCTTTCTTAGATGCTAATTATTGTAAGAAAAATTGTAGCATGTACTTGGATTGAAAACTGAGACACTCAAGATGATTTAAATGGCATGATTCCAGTTACTCAAAAACCATAAAAGTGAGTGACCTAGACTAAATGACTTCCTAAAGTGGCTATGGAAGGGACAATAGGCAAAGAGGTCCCTCACCAGCCTCTGATTTTTCTTTATTGGGTGCAGTTTGGTAGTCAGATACTAGATCAATATTAGCCATTCAGCAGTTGAGAAGAGGTGTGTGGCCCAGGTGACTGACAGTCTACAGAATTCATAGCCCGTATTTTACTTTCACTAGTATTAATTTATATTTTGGATGATAGTGGTACAGCTTTTGTTTAGTTCGAGGTGCTAGAAATTATTTCATAAAGATAAAATACTGTAATAAAAATATAAAAATATCTTAGATATCTAAGTTTAGATCAAGTAATTGCCAACCTGAGATATATTTCAAAGCCAGAGAGCTTCTATGGCAACTGTAATGGGTACTCTAATCTCCTGCAATTGTTGGGATGAGGGTGCTAAAAAAAAAAACCCAAGAAAATGAAAACCAAAAACAAACAAAAAATGGACCGGGATCATATTATAATAGTGACCCAGCTACTAAAGGGGCTCTATTTGAAACTTTTCCATGTTTTCTTTGTCAAACTCAGGGTCCTCTTAAAAAAAGAAAAAGGAAACCTGAAACTTAGGATTGAAATATTTGGGTAAAAATTCAAAAATATTGATCCCCAAATACCTTTAAGTCTTCTGGATCATAGAAGCAGCTCCCTGGAGACTATGTAATGATCTCACTTAAAGCAGCATCTAACAAGGTGATACTAGCTTTCCATGAGAAGCATTCTTACCTCTCCTCATTGCCTTCAGGTCTCAATACAGCCCAAGGAGAAGTTCAAGCACTATACAGCAAAAGGATTTCATATTTGGCTAATATTTACTGGCAGGAACTGTAGAAATACATTTGTGGATGAGTCTTGAGGGAGTTAAACTGAAGGGAAAAGGAGTAATATAAGGCTAAATAGGTGTGTTGGTTTACTATTGCTGCTATAACAAATTACCCAAACATAGTGCTTTAAAATAACATAAATTTATTATGTTACTATTCTGCCATTCAGAAGTCTGAAATGCCTCAGCAGGGCTGTGTTCCTTCTTGAGGCTCTGAGGAAGAATCCGTTTCCTTGCTTTTCCAGCTTCTGAGGCCAGTCACGTTCCTGAGATCATAGTTCCTTTCTCAAATCACTCCAGCCTCTTCTTCAGTCTTTATATCTCCTGTTCCGACGCTGACCCTGCTGCTTCCCTCTGATCCTGTGATAACATTGTGCCCACCTGGACAATCTCCCCATTTCGATCTTCTCAGCTTAAATACATCTGAAATTCCCTTTTGCCATGTAAGATAACATGTTTGTTCACAAGTTTCAAGGATTAAGACATGGACATCTTTGGGGAGCCATTTTTCTGTTTACCACAATAGTAGAGAATTATTAACATGGGGCTACTCTCCCATTATTTAGGATTCAATATTTTGTGAGGACACTTGAAATTCATCCTTAATTGGGTTCTGGGATAGCTCTTGAAATCTAGAAATATCCATGTTTCTAGTAAACAAAGAAAGGATGCAGAACTTTCTTGGCATGTTATTAAAGAAACGATAAGGGGACCCAAGCTGTTGTATGTATTAATATAGATATATTAATGGCAGACAAAGAAACCACTTTGACTGTGTTCTACAGGAGAGCCCAGAGAATGTACTCTTCATAATGTGGCCAGAAAGCTATTGGTGACATGGGCATCTGCATTTTTAAGACTGTCAGTAGTAGTTTATTTCTGTAGGTCAGTGTTCCTGGTGGAAGAAGCGTTGCTTTGCAACTGAGTTTCCTAATATATTAAGTAGGTCCCAAAATGACAGAGGCCAAATGCCAGTACTTAACTGTCAAAGGTAGGATGGTCATTATTACCACAACAGAGGTCAAGGCTATAGTGACAATCAATTTGCTAAGACACTTAAGGATTTTTGGTGCTAGCTAATAGGTCATGGTCCTCCTAGGAGTTAGAGAGCTTGACAGCTAATTAGGATATTGCTGGAACTGAGTAGCAGAAGACTAACATCAGATTCCAGAATGAAAAATTAGAATTCCTAATTTAGGTTACAGATTCATACCATTTCACAGATCAGAGATTAGTGATTAGAAAGAGCTTGAGTTGCCTTGAGGAAGGACCCTGAAAATTCTCCACAATTACGTACAGTAAATGTTGTTGTTCTACCTTTCCAAGGAGTCCTGAAGCTAACCACAGGGTAACAGTACAATAGAGAAGAGTGAATACCTAGAATTTTCAAAGACTGTAAGGTCTTTCATATGACACTGATAGCAGGATATACAAAATGGAATTGTGGTTTTAGGTTGAATGGCCAAGTAATAAATGGAGTTTTGATTTGACTCAGGATCACAGCTGGTTTAGGATGTGAACTGTAGAGGAGGAAAAATCATTTTCCTTCTACACTTCTAAGTTCTCAGGTGGGGCCCCTGTAATAATAGACAGATTAACAGGAGAAAAACAGAAGTTTATTAACATTTATATCTCATATATACATGGGAGAAACCCAAGGAATTGAGTAACTTGAAGAGGTAACTTAGAACTCTGACTTATACAGCATTTTTAACAAAGAGTGATGCACCTGTAGAAAAAGGACAGTACAAAGAAAAGCTGATTTAGGCTTCCAAAGGTGCAACCTGTGAGAGGGTAAGTATACGGAAGGAAGCTGATGGAATAAGATTTGCTTGTAGATTCCACTGGTGCCATGTCTCTGGGCTGATAAGCGTCTCGAGTCATCTCCAGTAAAGGAGTATTTATAGCCTGCCTTTAGGCAGAAAACGGTTGGGGTAGAGAAGGTTTTTCCTGCATTTGTTGCTCTTAATTGCCGTTAGCTCAAAATAATTTTTATGTCAAAGAGATATATTTTTGAGTGACATATTCTGTTTTCTTTCAATGCCATAAATAATTATTTACACAGGGAAGTTTAAAGAGATTAAAACCACCATCAAAGATTCAGAAGAAGTAATTCTTGTTCATCTGGCCTTGGCAAAAACAGACGGTTCATGGTGGACAATAGTGCCCTATCATAAATTTAAACTGTGTCAGGGTCTAGGATTTTACCCTTCTTACAAGCTAGTACATTAGTCTGTTAATATTTACTGGATAGTAGGAGAAAACATGAGGCTGCTGGGTCAGAGACAAAAGACCTTTTTACTAATGATATAGAAAGCCATGTGGGCATTACGCTGGGCTGGTTCCCTTGCTTCCAAGTCCTCAAGGGCAATGCAGAGCGGCTCAGGTGGATGCTGCTCATAAAGTGAATTTGCATCACAGCTGAAGAACTTAGAGATGGGAGAGGATGTAATGCCCAGAGAGAGACATTACTTCATCACTCAAGGTTGCTTAGTGCAAATCCAACTCTGAGAAATATACCAGGTAAAGAGTAGCCAGGACCTTGCATTCTTGGCATACCCAGAAAGAACATGCAGGGCCACGGAAGTCCAGTGGCAGATTGCCTCTCTCAACATAGTGGTAGCCCCAACCACAGACGCTGTGTCAGATGTAATATTTTCAGCAGAACATATCAACACAGCCTCTGGCACTTGGTATGTGGCCTTTTATCTGGCAACTGGCCTTTTTTCTCCACAAACATCATCAGGGAGAATTAAGAACAGTTTACATTTAAATGGCAAGAAGAGCAGCACACATTCACTGTCTTGCCCCAGGGTTATGTTACTTCTGCTGTCTTTCATAACGTAGCTCTATAGGGACCTCAGTAATCTTGGTAGTCTAAAGGATATCATGCTGATTCATTCAACTGTTGACACTTTGCTAATTAGACCTAGTAATTAGGAAATTACAAGCATCCTAAATGTTCTGTTAAAACACAGGTATACCAGGAAGTGGATGATAAATCCATGAACATTCAGGAGAAGGCCTTATCAGTAAAACTTACACTAAAAATTATGGGAGTTTGGTCATGCTGGAATATTTCCCCTAAAGTAAAGGAAAAGTTGCTGCACCTTGCAACTCTTACCACTAAGACAGCATAAGTGTTTGGTGGACATCAGGATTTTGGAGGCCACATATACCTCATTAAGAATACTTCTATGAGAGAAACTTTTCCAGCTTTCGACACTCTCTGCCTCTTCTTTCCCTGTTCCCAGCCCTTCCTCTTTTCCCTCTTTCCTTGCACTCCCACGCTTCGCCTCTGGAGCTCTTCCTCTGTCTTTTTTCCTGAGCCCCAGCCTATTTTCGGATTCAGGTTTGCTGAGATCCAAAGCAGACCACCTGCAATGTAAGAACTAGGGGAACTCGGCCCATTCTGGTCACGTGACTCCAGGTTCACGTGCCCAACCGTGTGGAGAAAGGGCATGGGACTACACAACTAGGGACGCCAAGCAACCTGGGCCCACTGCTCAGCTCTCGCCAGACCCGTGGGCTCACTTGACTGCGTGGAGGAAGTGCCGCCATGCTCGAGCCTGGAGCCTGGCTGAGGGCTCCGGTCTTGACCCTCTCGAGTCCGTGGCTTGTAGCTGCTGGTAGCCAGACCTCGGCGCCTGCCCCCCGGTTCAGCCGACCACAGGACTGAAAAGCACACTGCCTTCTGGACTTTGCACCAACCTCGTACATGAGGCATCGTCAGTGTTTCTGGTGAAAAATGGCAGCGAGACTGCTTGCCTAATGCCCGACCTGGTCAACTGTGGTTTCCACAGTGGTTCTGAAAATGTGACTTGCCATCTGCTGCAAAAGTAAAGCGAATACATCCATTCGGATACTACCGAATGCAACATGTTACTGTTTTCAACGGCTGAGTTTTGTTTATAACTTGGACACACACAACAGTATTTTCCCAACACAGTCTGCAAGGAAATCAAGACTGTGACATCTATAGCTGACATCAAGGCAAAGCTAAAAAGTACAGATGTGTTTGGGGCAACCAGGTACACATGAAAAACGACCACGACGCTCTGTGATTCCACCATCCAGGCAAACCTTTCCAGTGAGGAGGATACGTGCAGTAAGTACGATGAAGCTTCCCTACAGCAGAGCCTCAAGTCCAGATCCTCCAAGTCCTCCAAGTCCTTCACCTTTTCCAGGGCCAGAGAGCCTCTGTGTGTGCAAGGTGAGTGACACTGCTGGGACCCATATGCTGGGCACGGGGTTACAGCTGAGCATCCCCTGTGAGTGAAGTGTGAAGCACAACTGTGACAGGAATGTTCAATGCCAACCACTGTCAGTGAGAGCTGTAACTCTCAGGTGGTGACTGTGGAACTCGGAAGTGAAAATGTCACTCTTCTAGTCTCCCGTTTTGGAATGAATACAAGGTCTAGTGAGTTTTTCCTGCAAGGATCTCAGTTGAATTCAGCTCTTCCCAGCGCCAGAGTCCCCACCTTTAAAACTGCCAGTGACTCACGAAGGCAACTTAAAGCCACCATTGCAAATTATTCTAAGTGTAGCACTGAGGAAAACGTTCAAGTCACAAAGGCATTTTCAGTCAGCATGTCCAAATTGTGGGGCCAGGCTTTCAAGTTTGATGGTGACAATTTTGGATGTGTTGGAGAATGTCAGCTCGATAAAAGTAACGTGCTGATCTCCATCCCAGGGGGAATTCCTTTGCAGGACTGGTCCCCATTGTCCAGATCGTTTACTTCCTAGTCGCAGACCATTTAGCACCCCCACTGTGTGCTACCTTCATAGATCAGCAGCAGTTACATGGGGTCTGTATTCATTTCCCTAAGATTAAATTGGTTTTGATAGGGAAGCACACTTCCTTCAAACTTTTTCAAATCTGCTCTGTCACATGCGAAGTTCATCTTGGCGCATTTACTATACACAAAAGAGTAACTGTTGGAATGACGTGTTATTTTTGCTAACTGGGTTATTTCGCTAACTAATTAAACGTTAATACTTACCAAAGTAGAACTCTAAGGCAGGGTGAGAATGCTTCTCTAAGTTGTCATTGGCTCTACTGTAATTGGAATTGTCAAGATTTTGGTGTTTGGTTTCTTTGTTTATTACTGTACTAGGATTTAAATCTTTAGATGGCAAAGTCTTTGATATTAACACTTATAAGTGATGAAGGTTAGTTAAGAGTTATACTGGCATGATTAAGAAATCAGCTTTGTATCCCATGAATATGCATAATCAATAAAAAAAAGAAATTAAAAATAATAGACAAAGAAGATCTTAAAACAGAGGTATGCCAAAAGATGAAAATATGAAATACTTAAACTTTGAAAACCAGAACAGGCCTGGTCCTTACAGAGAATGAAAAGTTAAATATTTAAGCATTGCAAAGCTAATTGGGCATATCCTTTAACATTTTTGATGTTCTAACAGTGAAGAGCTGGTGCTTTCTAAAATATAAAAATGGGTGGTGGTTTTATTTAATTTTTCGTAAAGTGATGTTCAATTTTCTGTTTAAAGTTCAAGGTGAGTCTCTTTCTACACTTGTGTATAATAATGGATTTCATTCTACTGGATTTCACTATACTGATTTATCCACTTACAGCTTAGTTGGGGTTATATACTCTAAGGATCAGTTCCCATGTAATGTGTTGCCTGTAACAATGCTAATATAAAGTCTCTTTCTGTGTTAAAAAATTACTTCTGTGATACTTTTATTGGATTAGTATATGCCTTCAAGTTTTATATGGGATCTAGAGCAAGGGAGAGTACATAGCAAATTCAAACTATGTTCAGGGTCTCACTCTGAGAACAGATCGTGTGATCCAGAAGATCTAATTGTACTAGAAATGTCAGTGGCACACCTCAGTATGTAGCAGCACAGGCGTCTAGAGTTCTGAAACAGTCATACTCTTTATGGTACAGAATAACTATCTCATTGTCCTATTGGTCATTGATAGAGCCTAAGCAAGCGACAATGGGACATGGGACAGAGCCTATGCATAGGAATTTCCTAACATGAAGTAGGGATTATTAGATCCACTAATTCGTAAGGACAAGTAATAGTTGAACAATCCGTTATGTGAAGGAGGTAGATACTTGGAACTTGCTTGAGTAGTTCCAGAAGGAATAAATAGATTACATGAACAAGTAAGTTACTTAGCCTCCCACATTACAACTCCCACTGTTTGGTTCATACCTGGGGCCACCTGGGTTCCCCATGACCAACTGATTGAGGAGGAGACTTGGACCTTATTCACAAATGAATCACTGAGAAATGTTAGGGCTAGCCAGAAATGAACTATTTCCACATCACATTCCTGAGGTAAGGCTGAAAGGTCAGTGATGATTAGAAAACTCCATGGGCAGAGGCTGGTCTTCCACTTCAGATGGGAGGAAAGGTGGCCTTAGGTAATATATTGCAAATGGCAAGTGGCTTGGCTAGTTGGTGTGGGGTCTAAAGGAACAAATCTGAAAACTCTGTCAGTAGTGGAGACTGATGCTGAGCCCTCTATGTATCTCCTTTCTTCAGTCTGGAGTTTAGTTAATAAGAGTAATGTGTTAAGGTTGGTTTCTTAATTTTTACCAATGTACTGTGTTAAGATGATAACTTTAGGGGTGACTGAAACTGGGTGAATGGTATATAGGAATTCTCTACTATCTTTGTAACTTGTCTGTAAATCTAACATTATTCCAACGTACTTGTTTATTACAAATAAGAATGAATGAGAATAAACATTATTAGTGAAAGTATGCAAGAGTACTTCAAAAAGTTTATGGAAAGATTTGTACTATCTTTTAAATTATTTTGTCCACGAATTTTTTTGAAGTACCCCCAAATATTATTTTGAAGATAAAATAAGTGCAATTTGAGTATTGAAAAAGCCCTTTGGGAATTTTCCTTTTGCTTCATCTTTACCTTTTTAAAATTTCCACTTGGTTAGCCAAGCACTGTTTAACCAAGTACTGCTATGATTTAAATTTGTCAGTTTGTATATGTTCATGTCTATTTTTTCTTGATATTAAGTGCTTTTATAAGAGATAATGGTTACATCAAAAAGTGCATTAAAACAATCTAGTTAGAGAGGCTTGAATATTTCTAGCGTAAGAGTAAAAATAGACTGACTACAGTATAGATTTTACTATACAATATTGAGCATATTATTCTCAAATTTATATTGTTATGCTGTCAGTGAAATGAAAACAAAATGAAACAAAATACTCATTGTTCCTGGAACATACTCCTCCTCTACAGCTTTCCTCATGTTTGTCAAAATACAGCAAAGAACTGAGTGAACCTCTCCAGTTCTTTCTGATTATATTGTGTGGCTTTCTAGAACTGGGAAACCTGGGTTCTGTGTTTTGAATAAATCTCAAAACCTTGCTTGGTATGGCTGTCTTTTTCTGTAATAAAACCTATCTCATAGGCTTTTTGGTGAGGACTAAAAGAGTTAATGTGTAAATCACTTGCAACAGTACATAGCACATAGCAAAGTGCCCAAGAAATACAATTTAATGTTTTAGAAATCTCCTGTAACCAAATCCACCATTACTTTGTTATCTGTCAATTCTCTCCAGACAAGGACCACCAAAAACACTGTAGTGGAACAAGTTGGGTTTATTACTTATTGCACAGAGGGAGAATGTATTCCATGGGGAACTATTGAGCAACAGTTTTCAAAACTAGTATTCTTCACTACATCCGTCTGACACAGTGGTGTATACACTGTAGATGCACCATGGTTTTAAAGGACATCATCAGACCGTAGCCTGAAAACTGTCCTTGGAATCAGATGTAGGGTTGAGGCTAAATTACACACCTGAGGTAGGATGGGTGTGGTAAAATGGTGGGCATGGGACCGAAGTGGCCCTTCTTAACCGGCAGATACAGAAATGTGTTCCTTGCGGAGTTTCATGTAAGAACTTTTGTAGATATAAGCAATGCTGCACACCAGAACAAAAGCATGTTATTTCTGCCCTGCCCCAAGAGGTGCTTCAGGTGACACTTACGTAGTGCTTCTTTGCTTGCTTATAAATTGAAGAGTTGTATACGATTTTACAGGCCATAATGAGTGGTTGTTGAGAAGCTTCTCTTTTAACCCTTTGGGTCTGTGCATAGAAGTCAGCTCTGCTCATAATTTCTATTTTTCATTCCTTTGTCCCTCACTTTCTTTTTGATAGTCACTTTCTTATCACCATTCATTATCTATAGGTGGTTATTGGTTTTCCAGAGATGACAGAATCTTTAAACGGTAGTTTACTTTCCCCAGGCTTTAGGTCTTTCTAGAGCTCATTCAGCTTATATGCACCCAGTCCATCATATGCCAAAGTTCCAAGTAACTCTAAACATCAGAATAGATTGTGAGTGGAAATATGCTAAGAAGTAGCCCCACTTAGAGAATATATAAGTTCTAAAAGGAACTTTTTGGAGGTTTCACCTTAAGGCAGTGACTGTACTAAAGGGAATTTGAGACAAAGTGGCAAACAATGGGCTATTTTGAAACAGGAATGATCTTCTGCTCCCTCATGGATTCTCACATCCTCCAACTGCTGATAAGATTCTGATTAAATATTTTCTGCTAAGAAATTGCTGGACAAAATTACTGAACTATAATTACACTCCCAAGACTATGAGGAGCAAGCAGCCACCTGCTGATGTGAATTTGCTTCATCTTTATGACCCGTATCCAATTCCATCTTGAAAGATTTGCTTTAATTCTCTTTTCTTCCATTTCTTGATCCCCCTGAGTTTTTCTCTCTAATTGACATCTTCATACATTTTCTCTTTCTTAAGAATAAAGTATTCCCTTCTTTCAAATAGTAAAAAACAATAGAAAATCTCTCCTCACATTACTTTTACACATATATACAAATGTAAGTATAGCCAGGCTTCCCAGATAAAAAAAGAAAAAGACCATTTGCTATTTTTCTGCATACTCTTATAGTATTACAGAAGACTAAATTTAGGACTGTGAATATGATTCTTAATAATGCCTATCTCTGCCTTAGGGTGTACAATTGGTAATGAATACGTATACATAAAACTAATGATTTCAATTTATATACCACTGATTTCATCTTTAACAATATGAAACTAGAAATACCCATACTCTACAGTGACAGTTTTGGTTTTAATTGCGTACTATGAGCTCTCCGATAAGTCAAGACATATATAAATGCAGTAGTTTTCTATGTTCATTGTGAAAAATAGTATCTAGTAAGTGTGGTTTTTTTATTGATAGTGTGATCCCTCAAAATTAAAACTGGAGAAACCAGAGTGAAATTCTGATTTTAGGAAACAACCACCATAACATGAGAAATCCCTGGAAAGATTAAAGACTATCTTGAACTGGCATATGAAGAAGGCAGGGTAGTGGGTAATTGCAACCTGGGAAAGGAAGAGAGATTAAGGTGACAGTAAGGGCATTAATTGGATAACAATTTTTTTGTAAACTGGAAGCATAACATATACTATTAAATGAAATTTTGACACACACACATATATATATAAATTTCCCTCATACTCCGTTCTAATTGATCTCCTGATCACAAGATAACCAGTGTTCTTAGTTTTTATCACCGTAGATGAATTTGACCTATTCTTGAACTTAATATATATAGTATGCTATATAAAATATATATATTATAAAGTATATATTATAAATATATATTATAAAGTATATACCTTTCTATGTCCAGTTTCTTTTCTTGGCATGTATGTGAGATTCATCCATGTTGTCAAATGTATCAAAGTTTATTCCTTTTTAATGCTGACTCATTTTTTTTTGATGTAAGTAGACCACAACATTTTTTCTTTTGTTCTCTTCATGGACATTTGAGTTGAGTCTGGTTTTGAGCTATTATGGGTAAACTATCCATGAATATTTGTTTGTGATGCTTTTGTTGGATATAGGCTTTTGCTTTTCAAGGGAAATTGTCTAGGAGTGGAATTTCTGGTTCATAGTATGGGCGATAGTATGTGAAATTTACTAAAAAAAATCCGGGGAGTTTCTCAATGTAGTTGTACCATTGTAAACTCTTATCAGCAATGTATGAAAATTCCAACGGCTCCACATTTTTTTCCAATATTGGGTATTGACAGTCTTTCAAAATTCAAGCAGAACACTGGAAGTGAGGCAATATCTTATGGTTTTTCATTTTTATTCTCTATGACTAAAGATTTCAAATACTATTTGATGTGCTTGTTGGTCAGTTATCTAAATTATTTTCAATTGCTACTACCTTTTACCACTTTTTAAAGGGTGGATTCATTGTATTTTTATTTTTGACGTGAGAAAAGTTTTTAATGTGTTTTCCTCTGTATACAGCTTCTTTGCCAGATACATTCATTGCACATATTTTCTTCCATTCTGCTAGTTTGTCTTTTCATTTTCTCAACAGTGTGTTTGGGTGAACAAAAATTTTAATTTTGATGGAGTTTAGTTTATCTCCGTTTCCTCTAATGGTGAGTGTTTATGTCCTAAGAATCCTTTTCTTAACACAAGATTGATTTTCCTACATTTTCTTGTAGATGATTTGAAATTTTAGTTTTGATGTTTAGATATTCAATCCATCTCTAATTAATTCTTGTGTGTTGTGAAATAGAATCATTGTTTAATGCTTTTTCTATATAGATATCTAGCTTTTCCAGCATCATTTGTTCAAAATTGTTTCTTTCCCCTATTAAATTACATTGGTGATTATTTTGAAAGTCAGTAAACCATATATGTGTTGCTCTACCTTTGCAATTGATTCTCTTCTACTTACTGATTTCTCAATCTGTGTTTTAATACCACACAGTCTTATTATTCTACTTTAGAGTAAATCAGGTAGTGCAAGTTGTCCAGCTTTCTTCTTTTTCAAAGCTATCTTTGTCATTATAGTCCTTCGAATTTTCAAATAATTTTAGACAAAGTATTTCAATTTGAACAAAAAAAGACTGAAGATTTAATTGATAGAATAATTTTAAGAGTTGACATCTGAATATTTAGTGTTTCATTTCATGGTGTACTTCTATTTATTTCTTTGGGTTACTTAATTTCTTAACAACAGTCTTCCCTAGTTTATATTGAAGAAATTTTGTACATCTTTTATTAAATTTATTGCTAAGAGTATGTGGTATACATTGATGCTGTTCTGAAGGTATTTTTTATTTTAACTTTATCTTTCAGTGTTTATTGCTTCTACATACTCATAGCTAAAACTGATCTTTACCTGTTTACTTTGCATCTTGAAAATTGGCTAAATTCCCCTATTAGTTTTAGTAGAATATTTTTGTAGTTTTCTTTGGAATTATACCATATTATAGTCTGAAAATAATGATAGTTTTATTTCTTTCTTTCTGGTCTTGATGCTTTTATTTTATTTTTAGTTTTCTCCATTGATAGGCTATGAGTACAGTGGTCAACATTAGTGGTAAGATGGATACACTTATCTTCCAAGTAATTAATATTATAAAACTGGTTTATGACTATAATCAAATATATTTAAAAATTAATATGAAAAAATAGCTAATACTAGTCCAAATACTTGAAACAAAATGGCATTAGCTAAATTTTGATTAAAAAGAAAATGATAGAATAATTAAGAAACAGAAGTAAAGGATAATGAAAGCATTACATGTAAAAATTTGAGGTAAAACTATATTTAGAATAAATTTCATAGCTTTATATACATACATGGTGAAATTACGGTTTAAAAATGAATAAGTATTAAACTTAATTCAGAAAAAGAGAAAGAGCAATCTCAAATTTCAAAGTATGCATTTACTCACATCTTAACATTTTTAAAATCAGGATACATTTTGCTATATGTTATAATGGATTATGCCATGTTTTCTTAGATGTACTTAAAGATAGTCATGCTATTAATAATAAATATCATTTTTGATTCAATGAAATATTATAATTATAAAAGCAATAATCAGTGAAATAGTTAATATAATTTAGAAAATTTTAAAAAAAGATGACAAAAGGGGACTTTTGACAAGACAATAAGTGGAAAAAAAATAGAAAACTAAAATAAGCAAGATACAAATTTAAAAATAGATAAATAACTACAGACTTTTTAAAAAATGAACAATAATGAGCATTAAGTTTAAACACCTAATTGAAATGAATAAGTTCTTGAAACATAAAGTAGGGTGAGAAGATAGAGAGAGTTTGAATATAAGTATACAGAGATCAAAATTCTAGTCAAAGACTGTCACCCACTAAAAGACCAGCTAATTCTTATATTTAATAAGTTATCCTAGAATACAAAGAGTTCATCTCATTTTTTAAAACTAGTGCAATCTTAATCTCAAATTTTGTTAAAGACAATTAAATACAGTAGAAAAATTGATTTAATCCACTTAACCATTGCATTAAAAATTACTACAGCAGGCCATTATCCATTGAAGGGTAGTTGCTTTGGAGTACTGCCAGACCTGCAATGGAGTGTATTTAAGTGAAAAATAAATGTTGCCATTTGTAGTTTTGTTTTGTTTATTACTGGACCATAATTTTGCATAAACTGGGTATCACACATATTTTAAATAAAATATATTTTAAACAAAATATTATCCAAATGTATTCAACATTAATTTTTTAAAAAACATGTCATGATTAAGGAAAGTTTTGCCTGAGGAATACAAAATGTGGTTCAGCATTAGAAAATATATCAGTGCAGATCCTCACATGAACAGACTCAAGGAGAAAAAACCATGTGATTATTTTAAATTATGAAAAGAAGACTTGGTAAGATCAAGGCCTAGGCAAAAATGCATACTATCACTACTATAGTTTAAAATTGTACTGAAGGTATTGCCAGTACGATGAGGAAATAAAATCAAATGGGAGGGGTAAGAATTAGGAGAGAAGAGACTGTCACATTATTTTAAACTATATTTTCTTTTAGAAAAAGCAAGAGAATAAAAAGGCCATCTGGGAAGTAATAATATGATTTATAAGATTTCCAGTTCTAAAATCAACCTAAGATTAATTTGATTTCTCTACAATAATGACTACCAACTAGAAATTAAAATAATAAAATTAATATTTCAGTAGTAGTACTAACAGAGCTTCAAAGTATCTAGATTAACCATGAGTAGTTTTAAAACACTTCTATGGAGAAAACATTAAAACTCCCATTTACAGTGTGATGGTTAATACTTTGTCAACTTGGCTAGACCATGGTGCCTAGATTTTGGTTGAATGTTATTCTACATGTTTCTGTGAAGGTTTTTTAAAGGTGAGACTAACATTTAAATCAGTAGACTTTGAATAAAACAGATTACTGTCCACAGTGTGTATGGGCTTCATCTAATCAGTTGATGCCATTAACAGAAAAAGATTGACACCTCTCGATGACGTCGTTTTTGGACTTGAACTGCAACAACTCCTTCCTTGGTCTCCAGACTGCAGGCCTTTCCTGCAGATTTTGGACTTGCCAAACCTCCACAAGTACATGAGTCAGTTCCTTAAAATCAGTCTCTTTCTTTCTCTTTCTGCGTGTGCGTCTGTCTCTCTATACACATACAATACATATCCTGACTAATAATCACAGGACGTACAAGAACATCTGAGTAAATGAGACGTTCCAAAATTTTACATTTGATGACTAAGTATTGTAAAAATATCAATTTTCTTTATATGTACAGCAAAATCCAAATAAAAATTTCCAAATAAATTATTAAATAACTTGATACATTTACTTTAAATTTTACATTGAGTAGCAGATGTTCACAATTAGTCAAGTAAAATAATAATAAAAATGAACGAGAAAGATAAGGTATTTGCTTTGTGGTTAATAAATTGTTCTGCTAAGCATTAAATGAAATAGTGGGTATTGTCCAAAGAATAGATAAGTAGTTCAGTAGAAACAAATAGAGAATTAGGACTCCATGTATAAAACTAAAATATGTAATTAAAAAAACAGCACCACAGGTTAATGAATCAGACCGAGATTGGTTAGTACATGGTAGTGTGAAAAATGGCTTATGACAGAAAGAAAAATAAAACAATTTAAAACCCCACAAGCAGATTGGAGATGGTCACCTGCTCTCCCTTCTTCTGGGAAACTTCCCCCCTGTAAAGGATATTACTAGATCGCAGGAAAACTGCTTTAAATGATCCCTTTCTACTTCCTGACCTAGGGATGGAGAAAGGCACACTAAATAAAACTTTAAAACTACAAATTATATGTTTTAAAAAGGGAGAAAAATTGATTTCAGAAAACATAAGGATTTCCATTCAATAAAGAATGCATATTGAATTAATGGAGCAATACTAGGTAAGAAAATATTGCAATGCCTAAATTGACAAAGGAATAATATAGAGAATAAGCAATAAATCACCAGAAAAAAATCAGAAAAAGATGCTAACCCTAATAGAAAAAGGGACAAACAATGTTGTGCAGTCATAAGCAACTTTTAAAATCTGATGGCTTAAAATAGCAAAGATTTGTTTCTGGCTGACACTGTATGTCATTCAGAGATGACCTGCTATCTGCTCCCACATTGTCCAGGGGGCAGGGTGGCATAGGTGCCACTATCTGGAGGGCTGTCACTGTAACAGAGAGAAAAAATAGCCCATGCCAAATTGTGCACTGTCTTTTAAAATTCTTACTTGCTCGTGGCACACGTTATTTCTGCTCATATTTAATTGGTCAACATAAATAACACAGTCACAAACAAATGTAATAGAGAGCAGAAGTGAAATACTACCTGATGCTTTGATGGTAAAAGAAAGCAAAATATTTGTGAACAACCCTAATGACTATGACCATTTAAGAAAAAAAAAACCCTAAAGTTATTAAACATAGAAATATGTGATCAAACCTGTGAGTGATTAAAGAAATACAAATGAAAACAAAAAATGATATTGTTTTGCACCTATTAGGTTAGACAGAATTAAAACATTATACAGTGTCAAGTGCTACTGGCAATCGTGTGAGAATATGAGAACTCTCACACACTGCTGATTGCTGTATTTTCTGGTACAACCCTCACATCTTGGGAAATGCTATGGCATATATGTGATGAGTATACGTTCCTATGATCAGTATACCTGAACCTTGTGTGTTCCACCAGTCCTGTTCTGGGAAATGTTCTCACAGGTTCACAGTTACATTTATGAGAACATTCATAACAGTGATATTTTTGGTGGTGAAATTGGCTGGCAAACAGTGTCCGTTACTGATCACATGGATGAGGATGACTGAAATATGTGAATTATACTGTTGAATATGATGCAGCAGTTAGGATCAGAGGTTATATGTGGATCTTAGAAACGTGTTGCTTACCGAGAACAGGGACATACAATGCAATGGATTCTAAATTTGAAAATATGTACATCAAAATAACAATACACATTTTGTTAATACTTATTAAAATAAAAATATGTACATTAAACATATTTGAATGGTTGCCTAACACGGAGAAGGGAAAGTTGGATATAAGGATGAAGAAAATAAAAGCAAATAACTAAACCAAACTAGCCACCACCACAAAGCCATAGGGAGGGATTTCCATGGGCCAATGATAATAATTTGCCATCAACCATCTGCATCTGAAAGAATAAGAGGAGGAGGAAGAAGCCTATTTAAGTTGAATTTGAGAGAACTTTATGCATTTTAAAAAATTTATTTTAGAAAATTTTAAGAGTAAATAAAACAGCACAATATCCTCATGTGATACCTCCCGCCCACCATCCATCTGCAGAGATTCAGTCTGGCAGACCACTTGCCCAGCTCCTGGTAGATTTAGTGGTATAGAAACTCAATCAATATGTGATGAATTGTTTCGTTTATTGATACATTCATAACTGTATAGAACTACTAAGCAAATTCAGGACTGATCAGTTCTAGAAATTCAGATGAAGCCAGAGTAGCTTCAGTTATAATTTTCATGGGCTTTCCTTTTCTATGTACCATAAAACATAAAATTCAAGAAAACGGCACAAACCTGTCTGCTCATTCAATTGTATTTTTTATAATTGTGTTACATTTTGCTACTTGTGCTTAAATTTTTTTCTCGAAGAAGTAGAGTTATCATGTTTAGAAACATGTACATGTTTGCATGTACATCTAAATACATTTAGTCATGTCAGATTTTTTTTTTCCACTTTTACCCTCAATGTCCTAAGCCATATCAAATTCTGAAGATCATTGACAAGTTTCATTTTCTCAGTTGGAGTACAGGGAGGCTAAGCTTTTGTTTTTCTCCCCATTTATACTACAAATCTGCTATATTCTAGTTGAAGTGAGTTTCTGGTAGAGCTTATAGTTTATGGATCATATTTTTATTATCAAACCTGCCAATCTCTGACTTTTAATTAATATGTTTAGGCCAGTTACACTTAAAGTAATTATTGTTATGATAGAGCTTAATTCTGCTGGTTTCTTGTGTTTTCTGTTTGTTTGGTCTTTCATTCCCCTGTTTCTCTTTATTTTTCCCCTGTGGGTGACTTTAACATTTTTTACCATTCCGTTTTGTGGTCTATGATTTTTTGGAATACATTTTTCTGTATAATTTATACATATATATATGTGTGTTTTAGAAACCATGTACATGTGTGTGTGTGTGTGTGTATACTGGCCACTGTATGTATTATATACACACACAACTTATTGCAGTCTGCTGGAATCAGCATTTTACCAGTTTGAATGAAGTTTGGAAATCTTACTTTTATTGGGGTTCCTTTACACTTCCCACTATTAAAATCTAAATTTTTTTTTTTTTTTTTTTTTTTTTTTCTTTTTCGTGACCGGCACCCAGCCAGTGAGTGCACCGGCCGAACCCGGTGCATATAGGATCCGAACCTGCGGCGGGAGCGTCGCCGCGCTCCCAGCGCCGCACTCTCCCAAGTGCGCCACGGGCTCGTCCCCAAATCTAAATGTTTTAAATACTTCTTCTACGTACATTGAACACCACATCAGCTAATGTTATCATTTTTGCTACTTAACATTAAAAACTCATGAGGGGAAGGATAGTTTATTTTCTTTACCTCTAATCTTACTCATTCCATTGCTCTTTCCTCCTTCCTTAAGTCCCAGCTTCTTTCTGATATTTTCTTTCTGTTAGAAAACTTCCACTTGCCATTCTTTAAGGATAAGTATGTTTACTAACAAGTCCTTATACTTTTCTTTCATGTGAGAAAGTCTTTATTTTCTCTTATTCCTAAAGGATGTTTTTCCATGGATAGAGAACTCAGGGTTGACAGTTCTTTTCTTTTATCATTTGAAAATTGCTTCCACAGTTTTAGATGAAAAATTTGCTGTCGTTCGAATTGTCATTCCCGTATAGATAATTTGTCATTTCTTTCTAGCCTCTTTTAAGAGTTTTTCTTTAGTTTTCAGAAGTTTGGTTATGATGTATCTTGGAGTAGATATCTTCGGGTATATTTTGTTTGGAGTTCACTCAGCTTCTTAAGTATGTAAGTTAAGGGCTTTTGCTAAATTTGCCAAATTACCTATTATTCCCTTGAATAGTTTTTCAGCACAGTTTTGTTTATCTTCTCCTTCTGGAACTTCAGTAAAACGAATATTAGATATTTTGTTTTGTTCCACATGTCCTTAAGGCTTTGTTCATTTATTTTTAATTCTACTTTCTCACTATTGTTCTGATTGAATAATTTCTGTAGAGCTGCCTTTGATTCATTTTTTCCTTCTTTATCTCCATTCTACTATTAACCCTGTGAGATTTTAATTTTGGTTATTGTATTTTTTCAATTTTTAAATTTCCTTTTGCTTATTTTTTATATATTCTCTTTGTTGAGATTTTCCCTTTTTACAATTTGTTTTAAGAATGCTTAAAATTGCACACTGAAGCATTTTTAAGATTAAGAAAATAATCACAACATTTTAGCCACCTTAGTGTTGGCATCTATTGATTGTCTTTTCCCATTCAATTTGTGATTGTCCTGGTTTCTAGGATATCATTTGTTATTGTATCCTATATTTTAGATATTATTGTCTAAAGCTCTGGATCTTATTTAATCTTCTTTTTTAGCAAGCGTTCTCTGTGTTTAGATGTGCTGTACCAGGACATCAGCTTTATTCTGGGCCCTGTTGACACCACCCTGGAAAAAACTCTGACTCACATCACTTCATTGCAGGTGGATGGAATGTAAGCTCAGCTCCCCTCTGGGTCCTGCTGATAGGGATGGAAGGAAAACAGAGGCCAGCTAGCTCATACTGCCTCATACCACTTCTTTTCATCATATACATGGGAGAAAAAAAAACTCATGGGAGTCATTACTGAGTCGTTCTTGATCTCAAGGTTCTTAGGCAGACCGCCTTCTTATTTCTATCTTTCAGAATAATTCTGTAATGGTTGTGTTATGTCCACGGTTTTTTGATTATAAGAAGGAGGGCCTGGGAGGAGTAGGGCGACTTTATCTTGGCTGGAACTATACGTCTAGTTAAGATCTTCACTCTCCCCCCTGTTCTCCATCCCCCATTTTTTTTTTTCAGTTTCTTACAAAAACACTCTCACTTCTCTTTATTCTACCTGTCATAATTCCGCTACTATTTTAAAATCTCTTTTCTAATTAATGTCATCCATAGTTATATTAATTCAACTGTTAGCTTAATTATACCATACTTGCTATCACATGTACTATCATAACTTTGCATTGAGATAATCAGTTTTATTTAGAGGCAGAGAACTCATATTTGAGGGTCATGATGAGGAAGATTTCATACTGTCTTGGGAGTAAGGTACTCATTAAAAGAATTGAAATGGCTACATGTAAAAGATGGTATTAAAGATAGTTCATAAAGTGGCCAGGGTTTTAAAAGAAGCATGTTCTGTATGAAGAAATAAGTCAGATAAACAGTGTGTGGAGAATGTGATGGCTTTTTCAGACAATAAAATTCACTCTGGTTGAAGAGAAACGTTCATGTAGATGAATAATGAGAGATGATTAAAACTTTGGATTATTTGTTAGAAGATCTTTTATGTTTGCATGAGATGTTGGAACTTAATTCAGTAGACAGTGGGGAGTCATCAAACATTTTCAGCATCAGAGGAGAATGAGTAGAGTCTGATACTGGTGTGCTAATTGAATCTGGTCTTCATATAAATATAAATCCCTCAGGTCTCTCATAGAGATGGTTTTCATTAAATTCCATATAGATTTTAGGGGAAAAATGACTTCACTGTTAAAAACTTACTCAAAATGAAGAGGTAGTCCTTCCCCCCACATCAACTATTTATTCTTCTCTTTCAGATATTTGTTTTGTATCATAGAATATGTCTTTTAAAAAATATGTTAGAAAACAGAAATCACATTTAATTCAGAAACTATCTCTCAGTAAAATATAGTGTCATCAGAGGAGCAAGATAATTTTTCTTTTCAATCTTCATTATCTTGCTTAGTTTATTGCTTTACTGTTGTCATTAATCCTGTTTCTCGGAAGCTACTCAAGTCCGTTTCTAGTAAGATATGCAAAGCTGTAGCACGGTAGACCGAAACATGTAACCCGATTTCGCCTTTCATTGAGGTTGATTTCCTATTTCCACGAAGAACAAAATAAGACAGGAGTTAAATTGTCTTTGTTTATTACTCTGGATAGTTTAAAACTCTCTCTTACTTAATACATATAATATAGAGCACGTTACAGAACTGAGATTCTTTCTAGCTTGAGTAGGACACAGAATGACTCAAATAATTTATGAATATTTCTTTTCTATTACACAGAGAACTGATATTTCTGTGTTATGAACTATCACGTACATGTCTCTCATTGATAGAATCTAAGCTGGAACCTTAATTACAACGGAGTCTGGTAAATGTAGCTTCCAATCTTCCAGTTCTTGCCATTTATGGAAACGTCAGAGAACAGAGATGCTACTGAGTAAAAATAGGGCAATCTCTGGCAGAGGAAAATACTGAGATTATTAAATTTCACTTTCAGGGCCGAGCCCGTGGCGCCCTCGGGAGAGTGCAGCGCTGGGAGCGCGGTGACACTCCCGCCGCGGGTTCGGATCCTATATAGGAATGGCCGGTGGGTGCACTCACTGCCTGAGTACCGGTCACGAAAAAGGCAAAAAGAAAAAAAAAAAAAAAAAAAAAAATTTCACTTTCAAAGAAATTATTTTTCTCACTTAAAAAGTTCCTATTTTCCACAAAATAGCAACAAATTAATATAGCACATACTTTTCTCTGTGTTTGATGTTAATGTTTAAAATGAAACTAGAAAGTCAAAAAATTAACAGGAAGGACGTTCACTGCATGTAGCATGATGTGGCAGCCAAAGTGCTGGCTCTGAAGACAGGCAAGCGTTCGAATACCAGCCCTGTTGATTCTTAGCTGTGCTTTTCCTCTTATCATTTACTTTTTACTGTGATTAATATTATCTGGAAATAAACAGAGGCTAATTTATTCTTCACATTCTCTTGTTTCAAGAACAGAAGGAAAAGTCTGGAACCAGCTTTTTGGAAAGTCAGAGGCCTAAGAATTTTTAATATATTAAACTTTAACATTTCAAATATTCTAATGGTTTTCCTCAAGGTAGAAAAGAAAGCCGAAGTTTACTTAAGTAATTACTAACAGCTGGATTTTGTGGTAATTGTTCTGGTATACCTGTGTGTTTGCATTTCTATTAAATTTACTCTAAAACCCATGTATCCTTTACCACAACATTTATTATAGGTTATAGTTAAATCATATTAAGAAACGTTGTATATAAGAAGTACATATCTATTCTCATGGGAGCAGGTAAAATGTAAATTAGGGTAAATCATCTCTCTACCCTATACTCTCTCATAGCTCTGTACCTCACTTTAAGTAAAAAAGTCCTAACAGTGGCTTATACATAGATAGGAAGGCCATTCAAATCATTTCAGTTTGCCCAGAACATTCCCCATTAATGCCTGCTACCTGAGCATATTATTAATAGTACCCTGTCCCATCTTCCAAAGAGTCTTGTTTAAACAATTAAAGTAATGGTCGTACTATCAATGAAGCATGTCATAATCTGGCCCCTGTAACCTCTCAGATTTCAGTTTCTACTACTTTACCCTTGCTTATTCTCATCCAGGAACATAGACTTTCTTGCTGTTTTTCACACAGGCCCAGGCTCACCTCAGGGCTTTGCACCTGCAGTTTACCCTATCCATAATACACTTCCCTCTGTATCTACATGGCTCATTTCCTCACTTTTTTTCAGGTCTTTATTCAGTGAAACCTTTGTTGTCCATTGTATCAGTCACACTCTATTCAGGACAGAAAGCTTATATCAGGTTTTTAATGAGAAAATTTAATTTAAAAAGTAGGTATAAATATTTGTTAACTGGGTGTCTACAAAAGGCTCAGTGAAAACACTAAGGTATCACAGAAGTAAGAACTGCAGGAAATGTATGCCATTCCTAGCTTGAGAAATTAAAGGGAAAAGACTGAGATTATTAAAATTTCAAAACTTGGAGGATGATTCTTGTAAGACTTGGTCAACCAAGATTGCTGAGAAGAGGGTACTGCTTAACTGGTGTTGGTGTCTCTGAGCTTGGAAAAAGGGACCAGTATAGCCACGGCTAGGGAACCTCTGAAAAGGAGCCACCAGCCAGTTAATGAAAGTACTTCTCTGCAGATACTGGGGTATGATTAGGCAGCTTTTGCAAGTCTTGGAAAAAAATGAAAATCAGGTTCAACTTCTTCAACTGGAAAACTTTACTTCTGTTGGTGTAAAGTTAGTCTGGAGCATTGACAGCACCAGGAAGTGAGCAGGAAGTGAACAGGAAGCAGAAAGTACCTTTTTCCTCTTTCTATCTCATAATTTTCTTCTAGCACTCCCTAATGGAAGGGCCTCATAAGGAGCTTGCGAGCAAAGCAGGAAATGTGGTTTGCAAAGTCCCATCCCCAGGTGGTACCTGGTGAGTTTTAAACAGAGAAGAGAGCCAACTGTTTAATGTTTGCCATAGCCATCAAATCTAAAATTTCAATACTTTCCAACATATCGTACTTCTTACCTGGCTTTATTTTTCTTCTTAGTGCCTCTCATTTAAGTACTATATATATTTTTACTTTTAGTGTTTATTGTTCATCTTTCCTATTAAAATATAAACCCAGTGATGACAGGAATTTGTGCATATTTTGTTTAATGCTTTATTAAACATTAAAAATTTCTTGGAACAAAGGATGTCCTCAGTAAATATTTCTGAATATTAATATTAGCAATAAACAACACATATATAGTAGCTATTATGTTCAAAGTTTTATTCTATGCACTTATTTATTTAGCCCCAAAATAGAATTATGTGCTAATCTATTGTATTGGTCCATTTTCTGTCGTGTATAATAGAATACCTGAAAGTGGGTAATTTATAAAGAAATTAAATTTATTTTTTACAGTTTTAGAGACTGTGTGGTCCAGGAGGCACGTCTGTTGAGAGCCTTCTTCTAGGGGAAACTCTCTACAGAGTCCCAATGGTGACACAGGCAACACATGATGAGGATAACATGAGCCCTTTCATGTGCTCTCCTTATAAAGGCATCAGAGCCACATCCATGACAACCTATTAAGCCATCAACCCTTTACCTCATGAGTGGATCAATGCATTCACAAGGACATGGTCCTCAAGAACCAATCACCTCTTAAAGTCCCCACCTTCTATCACCGTACAGGGGGTTAAGTTCCAACATGAGCTTTGGGGACATTCAAACCACAGCGTCTGTTAATACTCTTATCTCATAGATAAGAAAGTTGATGCCTAAAAATCTTAAGCAACTTACCTTAGGTTATATAACTAATAAGTTGGAGAGCCAGACTTTGAATCAAGGCAGCTGGCTGGAGCTGCAGTGTGACCCACCTTGCCAAATTGAAAATACAAATGAAAATAATAAATGTACTCTTTCAATTGCCCATACTTCACAAAGTTTAATCATATCTAAAAGCATTACCTTATAACAACTGTCTGAACAGGCTTAATGATTCAGGAAAAATATTGTTATTGGACTGTCTTTAAAATTCTAGTCTTAGAATGAAGGGTAAATATAATTGGCAAGAGTGTGCCCTTTGAGAGATGTTGCTGACTTTAATGCAAACAAATTTCTCTAGGCTTAAATAGGCTTGCCAGAATCAAAATTCCTTTGGAACTAAGCCTTCTCTTAGTTTAGTGAAACAAGGATTCATCTAACAACAGCAGTGACTTCATTAATGCTGTGTCAAATTGTTTGCATTATTAGCCCAGACTGCTCAGTGTGGTGCACAAAAAACTTCTTCTGACCCAAACCCCTATTTTTCTTGTGATTAATATTTTATTAAGCATTAATAAATACAAAGAAAAGAGTGCCTAAAAGGAATATAATAACATTCATCTCCAGTCACAGAGGGAGATAATCTTTCTTGATATACAACATATATGACTATTGTAATATTTATCTTGGAGTTTTTCCCTCAAATTTTGAAACTGTCCTAGAGCAAAGAATTTATTTAAAAAGACAGGACATTTTTTCAACCAAATATAGGAGATAATTCTGTTTCAAATGATGACCTGAAATTCTTTTAAAAATATTTAAAAATGTTTCTTCATCTTTAAAACAAGGACTTGGCTTTTCCATGTGGCTCTCTCTGTACCTGTATGAAACAAAAGCTGGGCTCTGTTGACGTCATGGTGATGCACATAGGATGGAAGGGCCCAGCTTAGAGGGGTCACCACTGGGCTTCTCATGCTTTCCTTGGAACATATAACTGCTTCAACATTTTTATTTACATTTGTACATTTTTGTGGAATTTCTCCAGGCTATAGAATATGCATCAAGTTTAGAAATAATAAAATCACTGACTATTCTGATCATTTTAGTAATAACAGCTTTCATTTATTGTGAAAAAAGAACTTTGCTTAGCATTCATATTTTACATTTGAGATTCACAACAGATCTGTGAGGTATGAGCTCTGATCTTTTAGAAAATAGCATACAGGTTTACAGGGTTTACGGAAAGGACTATGGTCTTCAAGGTAGTTGTTAGAAGACGATGCGAAGCAGCTGTGGCTGACTCCCTTGCTTAATTAACCTCTATGGTTAAGTCATAAACCCAAGGACATATAGCTAGAGAGAGGCAGAGAGAAGTTGAATGAAGGCTTCTCATTTATAATTCTGTGTTATGTTGTGTTATCTTATTATTTTTCTACTAAAATATTTATATTACTAATGTAAAAACTTCCCTGTGTAGATTGGGATTATTTCCCATCGTAGGTCAAACATAAGCAAACTACTGGGTGAAGGAGACAGATGAGGTCGTTTTTTCACCCTCTGCTGTGTTGCCTCTGAAGGGCAGTCAGCACGGTGAAGTATGCATTCACTTCTGCATCCCCTGCCAGCGCTTCAGAAATGTGGGAGAGCCTTCCCATTCACTTTTAAAAAGTTGCCAACCCAGTCAATTCATACACTGTAGCTTTAGTAATAGAACTCAGGGATAGCATGATATGCAGCAATATACCTGTGTGGGTACAACGTCCAGATGAAGATAGACATTCTGTGGGGGAATCTGTATCTACTTTGCACACTCTGAGCAACAAAATCTAGGCTGAAATAATTGGGATGTAGTAATGGGTATGCGAGGGGAGATGGGGCAGGGAAGGAGTAAGATGACAGAGAAACTGAAACTGTACAGATAAAATAATTTACTCTGTAGAATTGATCTCATTTAAATGAATGCTTTTTAAAATTTAGTCTATAGTGAACATGGGCTTAAGTGTCTTCAGTTGTCAGCGTTTTGAGTGCACTTCTAGTTCCCCCTCACCAGCAACCTGGGACTGACACTTTGTGAGTTAAGTGAGTCTGATTTTAAGTCAGAAGCCTTCTATAATCAGCATCATTTCAGGACTGTCTATCTCTTTTATTTGTCCTGTGACTCTCTATGCTGGGATTGAATGGATTTTCACTTGAGTCCAGTTCTTATTTTGTTCTCCGTGTTTGAATCTGAAACTGCTCAAAGCTCATTCTAAGTACATTAGACTTTGCTTCTCTCCAAAATGCTGGATAACAGGCTGGTGATTTGTTTTACTTCTTAAATGTAAAAATGACATGCCTTTTACTTTACTGTCAGCTCTCTCTCTCCCAAGTTTTCTGTTGTGTGCGTGGAGGGGGGGGATGGTGGTTGTCTCTACCCATCTGAGAGCTCTCGTAACCAGACCTAAAATGACAGTTTATTTTGCCCCTTCCTTCTCATAAGGATGATCCATCAGTAATACACCTGAACTGAAAAGAGACTCCTCCTTGTACAAAGTCATGACTTAGTCTATAAAATTTCATTACAGTCCTCTGAAATCAGTATCCTGGGGAGAAGCTCTGTGCTCACTCACTCAACACAACATTAAACAATATCATTCAGTTTTCTTAAAATTCTATATTTTAGGAAGACCCTCATATAGGATTTTCAAAATTCCCTAATAGGGCATTTACAAGAACCATTTCTTTCCCTAGATAATGTAAATTGTAATAACCTTTAGTCTGACTGAGATATTATAAGAAAATCCAAGAATATGTAATGAAAATTTTAATTATTACACTTTATTCAGATTTAGAGTAATTCTTGGAATATGTATCTTAGAAATAATTGTAAATGTTTGAACCTTTTCTTTTAAGTAGATGAAAAGAAACTTTTTGCTTAGTAATTGTGGTTTCTAAACTGGATTTTGTTGATGACTGTCTGTGGACACCTCTTGGCTCTCAGTAACAGGTTTCTCTCCTGTACAGTGAGATGGTAAGACAGATAAAGTTTATGACTTATTTCATGTTAATATACTTTTTCTTTGAAAAAGGAATTTGTAGAGGACCTTAAAAGTTATAATGGTTTTTAAAATTTTAATCATAGTGGATTTCCTTTGAAATGCAGATGCTCCTAAGACTTACAATAAAGTTATGTCCCATTAAACCCATTGCAAGTTGAAAATATCGTAAGTCGAAGCATTTAATATCCCACTAAACCCATCATAAAATTAAAAAGTCATTAAGTCGAACCATCCTAAGTCCAGATGCTCCTGAACTTACAGTGGAGTTACATCCTGATAAACCCATCATAAAATTTAAAAATTGTAAGTGGAATCATCGAAAATCAGGAACCATCTATATTTCTTTTAAATCTTGCTATGCTGTGTTTGAAAAAATAGGTATTAGTCATGTTTCCTGGATGTGATGTGTGACTATTTTCTTAGCTGTCTTTCATTGCCTGTCTCAAGTCTAACAGTACATCATGTAATTAGTGTATGGAAACTGTTGTTATCATGAAATTGGGAAGGTTTAATGTCCCTGTGAAATAGTCTATACATTTCCATCACCAGTATGCATGTTTAGGTAATGAGAATATGAAATATGCTCAATAATTTGTTTCCCTAATTTTTCATAGACAGGAGAATCTTGGCTCTCAAAGAGGATCGACTCATGAAACTAGGTTTGCAAACCTGATTAGCATTGTCTGATAGCAGCGTAATAAACACTTAAAACGTTGAAGAGTACAAATATGTGATCATCTTTATTAAAATTTCTTGCATAACATATTATATGAAACCTCAAGAACAACCTGTTGCAAAAACAAATGTGGCACCCTAACTGGCGTATATTTTCTTCTTACAGGAGAATGCATTTTTTAAGAACGTTTTTATCCATTATAGGACAAAGGTCAGTCCCGTTTTAAAAATATGAAGCTGAATAGTTAGTGATCGATGTCCCCGATAGCAGAACACTTTGTTAGCATTTAAAAAATCTGATGAGCTTGAGCATTCAAATTACTATTTGAATAAATTTCATTTCTACTCTTATAAATTCTGTTCTGTACATTTTACATTCACTGAGACCATTACATCTTTACCGTGTGTAAGGAATGATTTGCAGAACATTTGGGAAGGAAAAACACTTGCCATTACATTTAAAATATTTCCTCATGATTTTGGCATTTCGTTTGGTAGATAAAACATTATAATTTCAAATAACATGATATATCTTTTATTTTATTTCCATAATAATTGAGATAATTTATACATGGAAATACGTATTTGGACAACTCAACCAGAGGAAAAAAATAAACATTCTGTTAAGAATGTTAAGATGTGTAACTCTTGTAAACATTTCAGCAAGTCTTTCAACTGTTGGGGGATAATTGTGCCCATGTAAGTTTATGATCAAGAGCATCAGTAAAAATATTTGTCATGATGAAATGCAGCTTATTCTTCAATAGATTATTGGCTGTTTTATGTTGTCATGGAAGATTCTCTACCTTCCTTCCAATGCCATTTAAATAGACATTTTCTTCAATGAACTAGGAAGCAGAAATTGGAAATATATTGAGCAAATCGTTCATGGTGTCTTGTTGCAAATAAAAAGATTCCTGTGTTAATATTTTATAGCTTCATGTTAATGAGGAGATTCTTTAGCCAGCAAGAGAGCAATTTAGGCCACAAAGTAGAAGTAACTTTGTAACTGGGAGGAGAAATGAACACTGAAATCTTTGCTAGAATGTTTTGGCCTTTTTCAATGTTTTCAGCTTCTGCTAATAAGGCATCCTGCTTAGTTACCCATCTAGTTGGCCCTAAGTAGCTCAAGTCTTGATTTTAAAACTTGAAAATCTTCCTTAGTTAAAGGTAGAGATGAGATGAGGCAGAGCGACATTAAAGGAAGCAGTACAAATGAGCTCTGTTAGCAATGATCAAAAGCAAAATGTGAAAAAAATTTTAGCAGGAAGAGGAGGGCTATCTTTTCCAACTCAGGCTAATGATTTTTTTTTCTCTTTAGATTCAGCTAACGATGTTACGGCAAAGCCCCTGAATGGGAGGTTTTTATTCTTGTTTTGGTTTTAAATTCCACCCTTAAAATGAAGTTTCTAAAATGCATGAACTGTGTGGAAAAAACAATAAATTAGAAATCAAAGATCTGATCTTTTTTCTGGCTGTGCCCCTAGTTAGCTGTGTGATTTAGGAAAGTGACTTACTGTCACCAGCATAAATATCTTCATTCCTAAATGATGGGCTTAGAGGTCATGGCCACCAAGTTTCCTTGACCTGTAACATGATTCTATATATTTTTGAAATTATACCACCCTATTAACTATGTTAAAACATGGTCATTTCGGTCTTGAGTGGCTTATTTACTTATGCTTTTCTGGTTCAGTAACACAATGGGATCACTGTGCATTGCATTTCACTAAATATTTTTTTTTTCATCAAATGGGTAATAACTGTTCAGCAGTCCTTGCTAGTCTTATGAGCCATACAATGGATGCACCTGTCATTGGTCACACATCATATGAAATGCAAATGTTGCTGATTTCCCATTGACTTTTATATTCTAATCATGACCTTGATGAGAATTCATGTAATATCATTTTCACATGCCATATTTTGACCTTCAAAAAAAAATACACCAAGGATTTATTTTACATTTCTCCAGTCTGTTTTGAATGTTTTCTCCCGTATTATCTTGAAAGATCTGTTAGTAATTATGTTGCACAAGAATTCATAAAAACATAACTGAACTTTTTGGTAAGAGATTCTAAGAACAACTCAGGAGTGTAAAGATATAGGAAATTCTAGAATAGTGTGGTATATATAAAACAGAGTATTGGTAATATGCCATTACATTTTTTCATACTTGAAAATCCTTTGTATATCAGGTATTGCTATTTTAGGATACTGATGAATTTTATAAAAAGTGATTTTTAAAACTGTCCACATATACCTCTGAAAGTATACTGAGATTTTTCCAATCAGTACCTGAACAAGGACAGCTTTAAGGAAATATATTTTCAGATCAGCTTGATATTAAGTTTTAAACATACACATGCACATCCCAATACAATTTTATGTGAGTAGTAAATCTTTAATTCTCTCCACAGACCCAAGGACAGAGGTCTTCTATTATGTTCTTGTTCTCTGTGATGTCGTTAATGGCAGTGTATATTAAAATAAAAGACAAAGATACAATGCAGCCAGTATTTGTTTATTATTATTAATTTATTATTTAGCACACTCAACACAGATTGTGGAGGATGTTTTATAAAGCTCTAGCTACTTCATGGAAAATGGGGTCCTTTTAATGGCACTGTATGACAGTAGATAAGAAAAGTCATCTTCAAGACACGTGCATAGTTTATTGTGTGAATAGGAGCAACCTTGGCATTAATACAATATTTATGGCAGAATTATTGTAAAGGCTTGTATCTTCAGCTTTTCTTTCTCCCTGAGGCTGTTACACTGAATTAAAAAGCATACACTAGTCAGAACAGAAGTTGTGATATTGCCTTGGTTTGCTGCTCTAGTGCAGAAATATTCTTAAAAGTGATCATTATCCAGTTCCTTTCTTGGTGGGGGAGGCCTGCATATATGTCCCATGTATCAGGGTCAGTGACATTGAAACTATGTTGGTGCATGGAGCCAGAGGCATATATTAAAGTGCGTTCAAAACAAGAGGCTGATGTCATAGAAATGTGAGTGCATGGTGATAAAAGCAAGGCAGGTGATCTGGCTGGCACTGGGAGCTGAGACTTAAGATTATTAAAGTCTGAGAGATTGACAAATGAAAGGAAAAGCTATCAACAGCAGGAGCTCAGAAAGCTGTTTGGAGTGGACAAGAGGGAGGCATTCTGAGCAGATATCCCACATGTCTCCTGCCCACAACCTGGCCATCCCAGGGGCAGGGTAATCTGCATAATTGAGGACCTCTATCCATTTAATAGACCCTGAATGGGATGAAGAGCTATTCCCAGGAAGTTTTCTTCCAAAATCTTTATATTTATATAGGAATAACTTGTTAACAAAGGTGATGTACCTTAAGGACACTGTAGTTTTGGGGTCTTAATTATGGAAAATTGAAATAAATTAGAATTCATGGTGGTTACATTCTGTGGAAAATGATTGTATTAAAATTTAATAGTATTTATTTTTGTCAGTATTAAACGTGAATTCCTTGTCACTCAGAATTCATTCTCACTGGAATTAGGTCAAATGGTTTGTGCAGGTGATCAAAGAGCTACATACATTGCCATTGGTCTAGGAGCAAGCCCCAGTGGACAAGGGATGCTGCTGAACTCTTAGAATAGGATAGGCAGGATGAAAAGAGGAGAAATTGCCAAGGCAGTTATAATTGATAGTGGGTTATTTTCTTTACTGAGTGGGGGGTATGGTCTGTGAAACAACCTTCTCTTAATAATGGTGATTAATTATTTGTTACTGTATATGTAAAGTATTTGCTCTCTCCTTAATATAAGTTAAAGAATTTGGGAAGGTCACATGGGAGCAAAGGTAGTGTGACCACCTTCTGGGTACCTCATTAGAGAAAATCAGAGGCCATGAGTCCTGGCAGGGACAGGCTTTGTTGGTCACTGGACTCACAGTTTCCTGCCTCCCTCCCTCCCTCCCTCCCTCCCTGCATCCCTTCCTTCCTTCCTTCCTTCCTTCCTTCCTTCCTTCCTTCCTTCCTTCCTTCCTTCCTTCCTTCCTTCCTTCCTTCCTTCCTTCCTTCCTTCCTTCCTTCCTTCCTTCCTTCCTTCCTTCTTCCCTCCCTATCTTCCTCCCCTTCTCTCTCCCTCCCAGCTTCCCTCCCTTCCTTCCTCAAGTGTTTGCTGAACATCTGCACTGTTGGAGATACAAACCTGAACAGGAAGCTGTACATGCTTACTTTGGGTTCACATCACATGGAGAAGCCAGGTACCTGGTTGTAACGGCTACTTTTTATCATAGCTTACCATTCTCAAGTGCCAGTTGCAGGCTGTACACTGTTCTGAGCATATGACAACTCTATAAGGAAAATTCTTTTAGAACCATATTATAAGGAAACAAGGTACTAAGAGGTTAAGGAACTTCTTGAAGCCTGACAGCTGTTTTGACTCCTAGAGAGGAGTCCAGGCTGACTGGGTCTGGAGCACCCTGTCTTCCCCCATGTGCTATGCTTAAGCCACCACTTAAAGAAACAGCAGCATACTTTATGTGCAGTTTGTACCTATGCCTACATCAGTCTCTGCTTTGAAAATCAGATGAGAATGAAAGGTTTAGTGAATTCCATAAATGTTATAATTTCACTGTTATCCAGGATATCAAACCATCATCGTACTCACAGTAAGGCACAGTTGGTCTAGTGGGAGGCAGTGAATTTCTGGTCCCCAGTGAAACAGATTGTGTCTCAGAGGCCAAGCTTGGAGGTTGTGCCAGAGCCCTTCTTGAAGTTAGGAAAAGAACCCATGTAGCTAGGGCTGACTCTGAAGTTGAAATTCATGCCCAGGAGAATCTTGAAAAAGTTTTATTAGGGTTACATTTCTACCAAAATCAACTAAAAATGAATTAAAGACTTAAAATAAGACCTGAAACTATAGAACTACTAAAGGTAAACATAGGGAAAACACTTCAGGAAATAGGACTGGACAAAGACTTTATGAATAAGACCCCAAAAGCACAAGCAACAAAAGAAAAAATAAATAAATGGGATTATGCCAAACTAAAAAGCTTCTGCACAGCAAAGGAAACAATCAACAGTAAAAAAAAAAAAAAAAACAAAAAAACTACAGAATGGGAGAAAATATTTGCAAACTATACATCTGACAAGGGATTAATATCTAGAATATACAAGGAACTCAAACAACTACACAGTAAAAAGACAACCCAATTAAAAAATGGGCAACGGAGCTCAGCAAACACTTTTCGAAAGAAGACATGCAAACGGTCAACAAGTACTTGAAGTTATGCTCAACATCACTAATCATCAGGGAAATGCAGATCAAACCACATCAAGATATCATCTCACCCCAGTGAGACACTGGCTATTATAGAAAGACTGAGAATAACATGCTAGTGAGGATGTGGGGAAAAGGGAACTCTTCGGCACTGTTGGTGGTACTGTAAATTAGTACAGCCTATGTGGAAAACAGTATGGAGGTTTCTTAAACAACTACTGATAGATTTACCTTATGATCCAGCAATCCCACTTCTGGGTATATACCCAAAGGAGTGGAAATCATCATGTTGAAGGGATATCTGCACTCCTCTGTTCATCACAGTTCTGTTTACAGTAGCCAAAATTTGCAGCCAAACTAAATGACCATCAATGGATGACTGGACAAGGAAAATGTGGTATATATACACAATGGAATACTACTCAGCCATAAAAAAGTATGAAATTCTGCTATTTGCAGCAACACAGATGAGGTTGGAAAAAATTATAAGTGAAATAAGCCAGACAAACAGAGAAAAATACCACATGTCCTCACTCAAAAATGGAAGCTAAGAGAGAGAGAAGAAAGGAAAGAAAGACTACAGTGGTATGTTGAACTTGCAGAGACAGAGAGCATATGTAGGGTTGCCAGGGTGGGGGGTGGAGGGAGAGAGGCACTAGGGAGAGTTTGGGTGGGGGACATGAGGAATAATTACAATTTGAGGTGGTGGTCACGCTGATAGTGTTGTTTGCTCACCACAATTTGGATACGGGTGCTGATGGTCAGCTCTGTGCCCCATGAGTATGTATAATCCACAAAAAAAAAAAAGATAAAAAACAGAACAGAACAAAAACAAAGGATCCCTCCCGTCCTCCCACACACAACATTTAGTGAGTGTACTTAAGCTGAAGGTGCAAAGTTGGGTGTGGAGAGAGGCAGGCAGAGGGACTAACAAAGGCAAGGAGGTTAGAGGACGAATGTGGCTGCATTATGGAAAGTACATGTTTGGGATTCTGGGTAGAGAGTGTATTTTATGAGGATATAGGGAAACCTATATCACCCACTAGAAGCAAACAAATTCTCTCTGAAGGTAGTATCATCTTTTGCCTTCAAATTGTTTCTACCTTTTTTGAAATGTTCAGTGTATGATATGCAACCAAAAATAATTTTAAAAACCCTATGCTTAAGCTACCACTTACAGAAACACCAGCATACTTTATGTGCAGTGTGTACCTATACCTCCACCAGTCTCTGCTTTGAAAATCAGATGAGAATGAAAGGTTTAGTAAGTTCCATAAATGTCATGATCTCACTGTAATCCAGGCTAGCAAATCATCGCTGTACTCACATAGATGGAGACTAAGTCAACCAAAATAAAGGTAAATATGAAATAGTTTCAGGCATTGATAGTTAAGGATATTGTGAGTTCTATCCCACGTAATCTCTATTTAAAAGCAAAGTTTGAACAGACTGTTACCAATTTACATTCTCACTGATGATGTGAGATAGTTCTCTTTTCTCCACATTCTCACCAGCATTTGTTATTTTCTGTCTTTTTGATAACAGCCATTCTAACTGGAGTAAGATGATATCTCATTGTGGTTTTAATTTGCATTTCCCTGGTGATTAGTGATGTTGAGCATTTTTTCCATGGGCCTGTTGTCCATTTGTATATCTTTTGAGAAATGTCTGTTCATATACTTTGCCCATTTTTAAATTGGGCTGTTTTCTTGTTGTTGAGTTGTTTAAGTTCCTTATATATTTTGGATATTGGCCTGTCTGATGTGTAGTTTGCAAAAACTTTCTCTCATTGTTTAGATTATCTCTCCACTTTGTTGATTGTGTCCTCTGTTATATAGAAACTTTTTTAGCTTGATGTAGTCCCATTTGTCTATTTTTGCTTTAGTCATCTGTGCCTTTGTAATCTTGTTCAAAAAAAGCTCTATTCACTTCCATTTTCTGTAGCATTTCTCCTACGTTTTCCTCCAGTACTTTCATAGTTTTGGGTCTTAAAATTAGATCTTTAATCCATTTTGTGTTGATTTTTGTGTATTGCGTCAGGTAGGGGTGTAGTTTAAGTCTTCTGTGTGTGGATGTCCAGTTTAACTAGCACCTTTTATTGAAGAGACTGTCCTTTCCCCAGTGTGTATTTTTGACACCTTTGTCCAAAATCAGTTGGCTATAAATGTGTGGGCTTATTTCTGAGCTCCCTATTCTGTTCCATTGTTAAATTTTTCTGTTTATATGCTAATACCGTGCTGCTTTAGTTGCTATAGCTTTACATTCTGTATTTTGAAGTCAGGTAGTGTGATGCCTAGAACTTTTTTCTTTTTGTATAAGATTGCTTTGGATATGTGGGATCTGTGGTTCCACACAAATTTTAAGATGATTTTTTCTATCTCTGAAGAATGACATTGGTATTTTGATATGGATTGTGTTGAATCAGTAGTGTTCTTAGGGTAATATGAACGTTTTGATGATATTAATTGTTGTAATCTATGAACAGGGGATATCCATCCATTTATTTGCATCTTCAATTGTTTTTATTAATGTTTTGTGGAGTTTAACTCCTTTGTTAAATTTACTCTTAGGTCTTTCAATTTTGGTAACTATTGTGAATGGGATTACTTTCTTGATTTCCTCTTTAGATATTTTGCTATTGGTGTATAGAAACAATATTGATTTATTTTTTGCATTTATTTTGTATCTTGCCAATTTACTGAATTCATTTATTAGTCTTAGTAATTTTTCTGTGGAGTCTTTAGGGTTTTCTATGTATATGGTCATGTCTTCTTCAAATAGGGGTAGTTTGATTTTGCCTTTTCTGATTTGGATGCCCTTTATTTCTCTTACCATATTGCAGTGGCTAGAACTTCCAGTACTATATTAAACAGGAGTGGGAAGAGTGGGCATCCTTGTCTTGTTCCAGATCACAGAGGAAAAGCCTTCCATTTTTGTCCATTCTATATGATATTAGCTGTTGGTTTGTTGTATATGGCCTGATTCTTTCATCTGTTTGATCAAGTCAGCTGGTGGAGCTTTCTATCAGGCTTTTCAGTTCACATAATTTATTCTCTATTTCTAAAATTTCTGTTTTTTAAATTCAATCTTTTTCAAGTTTCTTGTTCTGCTTCTGGATTGATTTTCAAATATCATTCAATTTTTTCTCTGTATTTTCTTGTGACTCACTGAACATCTTTAGGAGGATTATTCTGAATTCTCTGTCAGACATTTCATAAATTTTCTGTTCTTCTGGGTCCATTGCTGGAGATTTGTTAGTTTCCTTTGGTGGTGTCATATTCCTCTGTTCTTGTCCAATCTTTGTGTCTTTATGTTGATTCCTACATATTTGAGGAGATGGATACCTCTTTCAGATTTTATAGGTCTTCATTGATGGTGTTAGACCTTTACTGCTCAATATCAGAACTTTGTTTTTGGTCTGTGTTTTTTTTCCCATTCTGTGATTGATTAATAGCAACCATCACCATTTAAGCACTTCCCTAGAACTATTTTGCTGTCCTGTGTTTCATTCCCAGACTGGGGGAAACTTTCTGTGGGAACCAGATCTTGAACTCTGTGCCTCAGATATAATTCTGTCTTTCTGTTGTTTCTTACACTGGGAAAATTTTTGTGTGTACCAAATTTTAATTGTCATCCTTTTAGTCACTTCAGGGTAATGAGCAGGGTGGGGGGTCGATCACAACAGATGCAGTTGGGCTTGTGAAAATTTTGGCCCAGGACTGAGTCTTTCCCACAAACTGCTCCCCTCACAGTTCTATTGCACTGACCTGTCTCCACTGTTTGGTGTTTATGCTGATTGGAAGGCAGATCAGCTGCCTTAGCTGCTTTCAGATGCACCACTGGTGGATCAGGACTCCTCCCCCCTCCATCTGGCACTGCACACATTTCCCATGGGGTGTTCTCTGTGCAGGTTCCCATGAAGACTCACTGACCTATAGGTGAGTCTTTCTTCCTGTCAGTTGCAGCTGCTCCCTTCTTTGTGGGCATGGGGAAAGTTAGCAAGCAGCTTTGCTCACCTGAAGTGGGAAGGTGTGCTCTGAAGTGACTTACTTTCTGTTTTTTTTGCCAGCAGTTGTAGCACCCGTCTTTCCTGTGGATTCCACGTAGCTTTACAATAGGGGCATAGCTGTGGCTTTGCTGTCTCCAGGTAGCTGTTCCTTGCACTGTGCTACAGGGGCCCTGGGAATGGTTTGATCAGGGTGATCCTTCTTCCCACTTGCTGCAGCTTTTCACACCTTTACAAACTCAGTGGGCCTCTCTGTCTCTTCCCCCAAGTTCTAGTGATTACAGGATGGTATTTTTGTGTTTTTAAAGTTGTAAGTTGATCCCTTGTTGGAGAGAGTGACACCAGGATCATCTATTCCATTTTCTTGGTGACCTGTGTGCATAGTTTTAAAATGCAACTTTGGTTTAAATTCCATTTGACTTTCAGTTACATTAAACATTACTGAAATTCAGCTGCCTATATTTCAGGTTGATTGGCAAAGAAGCTTTCTAGAAAAGCTCATTTATGTATTCTTAGAAGTGGGCACTTAAATTGCTTGCTATAATGAAATTGAAGTCTATTTAATTACTCAAAGACAAAAAACTTATAATTAAAAACCCCAAATTAAAAAATATAGGTCTCTTGAGATTTTTATGTCATATACCTTTAGAAACACACATACAAACATGCATATAAATATGTGTGTGTGAGTGTATATATATATATATATAGAGAGAGAGAGAGAGAGACAGACAGACAGACAGACAGACAGATTTATCATCTCCCAAAATAGGCATCTTAGATCATTAGGGGTTTCTGTACTTTTGATGTATCTATAATTTTAACTTTAATTATCACATGTCAAGTGATGCTACTTCACTGGCGTTGATCGAAACTGATGATGATCTGGATATTATTAAGTGGTATTTTAATAATTTGCAGATGATTTATATCACAAAAAATTGTGATGGAGATTTACTGAGTCCTTTAATTAATGATTTACAGGTTTTGCTGGAGAATTCACCATGGTGTTAATAAACTAAATTCCAATGATTAAATAAATTCTAAAACAATGAGAATTTAAACATCTAGTAAATCAGGATCATGACTGTATTTCCCTAAAATAAAATAGGTCTTTTCAATCATAGAAGTTAAGTCTTATTAAGAAAAACAAAACTGGTTAAGTTTATTTCTCTGTTCAGTTCTACTCTACCTTAGAAAAAATAATTTCTGAATTCTGAGTTAAAGGGGTTGTAAATAACAGCACCTATGGAAATAGCTTTAAAATTAAGTAGTAGTAATTCTTCTCCTCTCCTCAAATTGCCATAGTGAACTAAATTATGGAGCAATCATAGATGTCTATGAAGGAAGTTTCTAATTAAAACCTTAAAGTCATTTAAGCAACTACAGACAAAAGATTACAAATATAAATTCTTTTGTTTTTTTCATATTACAAATATAAATTCTTTTGTTTTTTTCAATATAAATTTTTATTGTTTGATTGGATAGCCTTATAGTTTTAGTATATGAAACCACTTTATATGCAAATTAAAATAATGATTATATGCAGTTATTTGTATGATATTTATTAATTTATTGCTATTTAGTCTGTTACTATATGGGAACTTAGAAATAAATATTAAGAACTTCTGCTTTAATATATATTTTTTTACTTTCTGATATTTAAAAAATATGATCCATCAATTTAACTGTTGGATGGGAAAAGAACGAAAACAAAAAGCAAATCAAAAAAGTTCACGAAAAAAGACAAAAAAAAAAAAAAAAAAGCGGCAACGTGACCATATTGACCAATGCTCAGGTTTGGAATAGCACTGAAAAAATTTTCAAATCCAATACTTCTGTGAATATACTCTGAATAGAAACAATAGTTATTCAAAGGCCGTTTGGCTGAGCATGACTGAAAAAGCAGTGGACTTGTTAGCTCTTAGCACCTGTCATGACTTCTACATTCACTTGATGGAAAGCCCTCCCAGAAGTTTTCTGAGAAAACTAAAATGCATTTTGGATGGATGGATTCATCCATAATTTTTATTTTTATTTTCATTCAGAGTTTTATGAGAGCTTCAGTTTTAGCAGCTTTGAGGTGATGAAGCATAAGCATCCTAAGGAACCTTTCTATCTTATTAAATTTGGCTCATATTTAACATGAATCTTAGATACTTCCTGTTTCTGATTCTTGATATGTTAACAAATCATATAATGTTCACATTTAGTATTTTTTTTCAAAGTCATTAACTTCACTGACACCACACTTTTATATGCCTTTCTTTCCTGTTCTGGGAAGTATATATGAAAGAATGTCAAGAGTATGAGAAACCTGTAAAAGTTCAATGGTGTCTTAAAGTCACTGTACCAAAACTCATCATTGATGGAGAACAAGATATTGCTGCAGTTAATGTAATGAATCTGATATAAAATTTTAATTTCTTAATACTGAGAAAATGTCTTTATTGGACCAAATGTCTTTTAGTAGAGTGTGATTTATATGCCATGTGTTTAAAGAATACTTTGGTGAGTATAGTATATATTATAATAGCTGAGAACAGCTTTTGCTTATTTCTCAATGCTTCTGGTATTTTTCTGAGATGATACAAAACAAGTGTTCTAAACTCTTGTTAAGAAACCTCTCATGGGAGTTGAAACCAGGCCCCTAAATAAGAACAGAGGACTAGTATTGTCAAGGAAGGGTACTTGCTCACTGATCCCAGTGTTGTCTCCAGGAATAAAAGACTTTCTTTCTGCAGGTTATGCAAATAAAAAACATTGGCTTTTGTAGAAGTGAAACTAAACATGTGTTTCTATGATACATTGTAATTGACATTTTAAAATAAAATATTCACATTTAGTACTAAAATTTATTATTTTCCTTACTTCAACCTGTTAAAATAGATATATAGATATACCTAAAGCTTGATCTTGTGTTCCAACTTATCAGATTCTCTACATTGCGTTATGCTAAGTAGTTGAAAGAGTACTAATTAAAAAATGCATAATCATTGTTTCAGAATGTTGTTAAACAACAATATTAAGAATAGCAGGGTGTTTGGAAGCCAGGGTTCTTGCCTTCTGTAAATTGAAACCATTTCCCATTTACAGTGTTCTTCATAGATTTACAGGTTTTCATTTAAGTTAGAATATTTGACTTGAGCCATTTAAAACAATTAGATGCATCAATATAATAGAGAAAAGGCAGACGTTCACAGTGAGCAAAAGCAAAAAAAAAAAGCAGTGAGCAAATTACTCATGATTTTTGAGCATGTTTTTCCTTTTGATTTCATCCTTTAGGGCATAAAATTATTCATAGCAGTATACGGTCTTTCAAACACAGTAAAGTGGGAAAATCCCATTATTTACCACAAATTATTCTGTAGTTTAAATGAACTGTATGTTTCTGTGAGCTCTTTAATTAAAGGTTGCATTCTACAAACTTCATATTTAACATACAATATAAAAGAAAACTTTATATTGAAAAGCTTATTAAGAGCCTATACAAATATCAGAGACCTTCCTGCTTTTTATAAGGAAAATGAAATATGACCCCTCATATGAATTTAAATTTAAATTTAAAATCTTCTACATGTACTGTGTCTTTTGTCCTTGTGTTCCTGATGTCATCAGAATGTAAACATTCTTCAAGTGGTCTCCTTTCTCTGAGGAGCCACTGACTTCCCAATACTTCATATTATAAAATTAGTCTGTCTCAAGACTTATACATGTGGCCCATATGTTCCTTTAGTCTTATTAAACAGGTTTATATTGTATTTCCACAAGCACACTGGTTAAGCACTTTGTGTGTTTTAGTTAGCCACTCATTAATTAGGCTGTGTCAATATTTTGGTAATGAGAGGAAAGTTCTTAAAAGATTTCCTTTGTTTCTGGCTTTACTTGAATCATGGCACTGTACTTTGGTATCCACATGTATTGCCACAGCCCTTATCAATTGGACTGGGTTCCATAAAAAAGGATGACCTTTAGTTCTTTGTGTCAGTGGAAAATGCTGGAATGTCCATAAGGATGCAAAAGGCCATTTCCACTAGGGGAAAGACTCAGAGTTGTGTATAATTTGAACATTTTGAACAACCTTTCATGTTCTTCTTTTGAATATTTGGTACGTTTTGATTTTTTCCTATTTTTAATTTTATGAACGATGTCACATTTAAATGGAAGGAACTCAAAATGAATAGTAGGCCTGAAGTTTTCTTTGAGCTTTAGTGCCTTCATCTCTAAAATAAAGATACTTATGGCTGTTTTGCACAGAGTATATTTATATAATGTGAGAAAACATCCGTTAAACATGTAGTACCTTCCATGTAATAGGACGCACAACATAGGATGATTAAGTCTTAACCTGCCTGCTAGAAACAGCATATGCAAGGTTATCTACAGCAAATGTTTGCTCAACTGGAACCCCCTAGTAAACAGTGCTCATAAGTAGACTGCTCCACAACAGAGATCTTCAAATTGGGCGAGCATTTTCCAGATTCTCAACTTCCATTTTTCTTTTTTCCTATTATGGGTCAGCCTGATAACAGGCCTGAAGTCAGCTTCATCCCAGATTCCCCTTCTTCTCTCCAGTCCCCCTTTGCACATCATCTTTGTCCTGCTCTACACAAAAGACAGACCTCACAAACATCTTGGTTTTACTTCAGAACAACCCCCAACCCTCAGGGTGTAAAAACTCAGAAATGCCAAGCACAGACAGAAGCCAAGTATTGTATGTTCAGAAAGTGAGCGTCTCCAATGACCTGTAACAAAAGTGTGCCCAAGATAGGTCCTTTCCAATTTGCTTTCAAACAAAATTGAAGGAGGACTAATCAAGCTTACAGCTGATCATTATGATGACAAATCACTATGAGTATTATCATAACAATAGTAATGCGTTTTAGATAATGGAGCATCATAAAGACAACAATACTCTTTCCATTCCTATCCACATGTTTAGGTGAAAAAAGTTTCTTAGTTTTTGTTCCTATAAAAACAAAACAAAGTACTAGAATAAAATTGATGCAGAACCCGAAGTGTAGCAAAAATAATATTTATCTATGGACACATGAATTAATTGAAAACAGCTCCACGTCATTAGCAGAAGCATTTTCAGTACAACTATATCTATTATACTAATAATTATCAAAACCCATGATACATTTATGTTATGATGGATTTTAAACTAATAAGATTATAATGATAACTTACTCAAAAAAGAGTGTTTTAACACTTATGACCTTATGATACAAACAAAAATTTTAAATATCAGTATATTCTTGCTGTAGATCTATAGGGCTAGTGAGTTCTGGGCACCAGTTCTAGAGATCTGCTTCCTCCCAAGAGCAACAGAGTCACAGCCTCTGATCTTGATGTTTAATATGTAAGCAGAGATCAAACTGAGTGTGAAGTCTGAGAATACTGAGAGCACTTAAAAAGTGCTGTTCAAATTAAAGTCAAAATTGATTTAATAGACCCCGAAGTTTGAATAATTGTCACTAATATTAGTGTTTTATCTCAGGGCAGCAACTTTATATATTTCTAATTGTTTCTAAAAGTACGTATTCTTTAATGGGCAGGAGAGGGGATCAACTATAATACCTTTTTTCAAAACACACAGGACCATTACTCCTCTTGCAACCCTGGCAAATACCAAGATGGTCATAACTGCCTTTACATTTACCCTTCAGTTGAAATAACAAGAAGCCAGGTCAGACTATGTTTTTTAGTAGTAAGAAAAAGTAAAAGGTGAAAATGTAAATTCCTTTTGAATGTTTATTAATTAATACATGAAACATAATTGTACTTAAATCTGAAAAATATATACATGATGCTTCATTACTGTAATTACAGTGTATATCCTATACACAGTTATACAAGTTTTTTCCTACTGTACATTTATCTGGATTTGGCATTTAGAAAGAAAGATATTTATATTTTATTATTTGGGAATTATTTGGTAATAAATTGGAGCACCATTTAAGGCATTTTTAATCGTATTTTCATTGCAAATGTGCTTTTCTTTTCTTCACTTTCGACTGCTAATAGGTCTTTCAGTTTTAAAAACTACTGAGATGTAGCCAAAATTTATGATGACATATTTTGCCCAATTATTTCTAGTACTTCATATTATAGTTTCAAAATAAACAGACACACACGCACACACAAAGAATAAATTCTTCTTTGGAATGACTGTTCAAAGAGCTTTTCTTTTTTGACACGAACAACTAATTATTGCTTCTGTACAAACTGATTTCCTTAAGCTATAGAAATGACTTACGTAGCCTTATGCATATAATTCGTCACGCAAATTTGAATCATTGAATCTCAAAAAATAGTATTTTCACTCCTCCTTAAAAAGTACAATGGTGTTTATATTTGCATATTTACAGCTTTGAGGATGTCGAAAGTAAGCAAGCTGGAGCAATCTCAGTAGGGCCCGGGGTGGCATGATAGTGCAGCTGAGCTGCTGAAGATTCTGCACAGATTGATAAAAAGCAGTAGCAACAAGACAGTAAAAGAGCATCACAACAGCAACGAATTGAAAGACCCTGTTATAATTTCCAGTAGGGAAATGTTCCAAAGCATCTTAATAAACACAGTTTAGTTGATTCATGCCTACTTACCCCCGTGTATAATGGATTCTTTCTTCTTGGTCATCAATGTTTGATACTTACAGTGTTGGAACTGCCCCAGGGTGGATCCCCATAATTCTCTACTCTGGGTATCTATGCCTTGTATAATCCCTTCTCCTTGAGTATATGTGGAGCCTGTAATTGCTTCTAGCCAATATGATATAGAAAAAAATGATGGGATGTCACTCATAGCAAAGGTGAAGGGATTTTACAGAGTTAATTGAGATCCACAAACAGTAGATTTTGAGCTGAGTAAGGGCAACTGACTTCATCAGGTGAAAGCCTTAAAAGATAGATGGGTCTTCGCTGAGTAGAGAGATTCCAAGCAGCAGAGAGTGGCCTTATTGGCTTAATGAAGTAAGTGTCCATGTGTCAGGGAGCTGTGGGTGGCCTAGTTTCTGAGGGCAACTTTCAGCTTACAGTTCACAAGAGTCTACCACCCTTAGTCCCATAGCTGAAAGGAAGTGAATTCTTCCAAGATCCTGAGTGAGCGTGGAAGTGAGTATTCCACCCCAGCTGAGCCTACAGATGAGAATGCAACCCAGTCAACACCTGGATATCAACCTTCTGAGACCCTCAGGAGAGGATCCGACTGATATTTTTGCCTGGGTTCTCAACCCACAGAGACTGTGAAATAATAAGTGTCTCTTGTTTTAAACTGCTAAATTTGTGGTAATTTGTTATGAAGCACAAGGAAACGAATACCATTATGTTTTAGAAAAGAGACAGATTAACCACAAGGATATTGCCATTATCCAGAGGTAATTCAAGTCAGTGCTGAAGTGGTTGATTTAAGAATAACTGTTTATTAACCTTGTCTCTCTATTTAGTTAACCTGTTTTTATAATTTTCCTTTTGCATATTCTCTTCTGAAATTAGTCTTAACCTGCAAAATTGATTTCAAATATACTCATTTAATGTTTATTTGCAGTCATTATACTTCTATGCTTGTTGATAAAATATTTGTGTTATATTTTCATGCATTACTCACCGGTAGTATGTTCTTACTCCCCGATCTGGGAACAAGAACATAACATTACAGGTTAATATTCATTTCATTCATATTACAGGTCAGTATTCAAAGAAACACTCCAATACTGTGGAAAAGTGCTAGAGAAGGACACAAATTCTAGTTGATGGCTTTAGCCAATATATTCCTTTGTGATATTAGGGAATATTTAACATGCTAGAACACAATTTTCCTTCCTGTCTCACTTTCCCCCTTCTCATTCAGGGCATTGTTCTCAGTAAGTATCAAAGTATTTAAAAAGCATAACATTCTAAATAAATACAAAAGATTATAAACTTGCAGCTTTATCTAGGAATGTATTTGGTACTATGTAGGCACAGCAAATACTAAACTTAAGAAACTAAGTGTAATAGTATCAATTTTGAGACCCATGTGGCAGGGCCACTGATCTTTTGGAGACTGTAGGAGAGGTAATTTAATGCCTCAGCTCAGTGCATCAAAATCCATCTGTTGCCGCCCTCTTCTTGTCAGATGCCACTTGTTATGTGCTCTTTCACTGACACATTGTTTAGCATGTTTATGTCTAATACCATCTGGATTGTCTGGTTTACCCAATATCCTCACATGTTTCAGTCTATTATCTCACCTCCTATCGGCACCATTACTTACTGTGTGAATTTGCTTCTCTGGCACCGTTTTTTTCAGGAGGAGACTACCAGGACACAGACTCACTCCACGCAGCTACCGTTTGCTTTGATATCCGCCAGCATCTTGCTTGCAATTACAGTGCAGCTTCCTCACAGCACCTGCAATTTGCTCTTTGTGAACAGATCTTTCTGCTCTACATGTGAACTGTTATGTGTTGTCTATTTTAAAAATTTCAAAAACGTCAGATTGTTACTGACTTAATAAAATTGGTTGTATGTTCATTTGCTCGTACATTAATTCATTCGTTTATCAACATAAGAAACACATCAAAAACATACCACCAACCGAGTACTGGACTAAGTGCTGAAAATTCAGGAAAAAAAAAAAAAAAGGATATGTATGTTCCTGCCTTCGAGGATTTTACAATATACTGGGGGGTGGGCTAAAGATGTCAAATGTTTCCTACCCCGTATATGCCTGTTACTCACTCTCCCAATAACACTGGACTCTCTTTCCCTGGCACCATTTCTCAGAGAGAAGTTTACCAGGGAAACTTTGTCCTTTTTGCTTGGCATGGGGTGCCTCCCACTTTTCTACAAACTAACTCCATTCAGCCGTAGTTTGTACCATGTTTGGTCCAATATGTAAGTGATATGAAGGAGGCATATGTGGTGTACAATAGGACTCCAGAAGAGAGTATCTGCCTCAGACTGAGTGATTTTCATGAAGACCTCCCTGAGGATTGTTTGGACTAAGATTTGTAGCACTGTGCAAAGTCCAGGACAGAGGCAGAAAGATTAACTTTGCCCAGCAGGGGAAACTCTTACTTTGAAGTTACAGCAAAGAAACATAACAAAACAAAACAGATGCAGCCATTACTTTAAAAACAAACAAGTGAAAAGGACCTGGGGTTGTACTCATTTTGAGATGATGGTAGAAGACCTCCTGTAAGACCGCTCAGTGCTTGTCCCTTTTTTGTTTCTGCATTAAAAGTTTTTCAGAAGTCTTGACTTCTGATTGTGTAGTCTAGGTGTTGATTCTGATCTCTTACTGTCTGAAGCTTGGGATCTGTGCATGAGCCTATTCTATGTTCTCAAGTAACTAAAAGTTCTACTGTGTGCCCCCTTCTATTTCTGTGAAATGCTAGAGGCTTCCATGATCATGGCACCTTCTTCCTCTAGCTGCTGGATTCACAAGTGTTTTCTCAACAGCTCTTTCAATTTCTGAAAAGCAATTCACCGATACAAAGACACACGTAGACTTTTTTGAATATTTCAAAGAGGAGATAGACAAAGGTGAATGGAGGAGGGAGAGAAAATCACATCAAGTATAAATGTCAAATATATTAAAAATCTCTTCTTCCAGATTTCCTTCTTAGCTGCCCAGTCTCTGAAAGCCTGTGCCTGTGGACCTTTCCCTGCAGAGTCCAGACTCAGTGACTTCTGACTGCTTCCTCCAGGGTTTTCTTTTAGAATGTTAAGGGATTTTTCATATGTGTTTACAGAATAGTGACCCTTCTCTTCTGAAGATTGAGTACTAGCTTGAAACCTGCCATTTCAAGGATATATCTTTCATTTCCAGCTCAAATTAAGAATTTATCTCAAAGACAGTGGGCTCTCTAAAATAAATATATTTCATTTGAAGCTCAAATTAAGAAATTATCTCTAAGACAATTGGCCCTCTAAAATAAATTTTGACAAATGAGCCAACTTCAGAGGTACTTTTCAGCTTTGAATATTTACTTACATTCAGATTTTCTCCAAAGTATGACCAATGAAGGTGCTTGTGTTTAAAAGATTATGGGGCTTGCAATGATGAATATGCTAATTATACTGAATTGATCATTACACAAATACTGATAGTCAAATCTGTACCTCACAAATATGTATAATCAGTTATGTTTCAATTCAAAATAATAAAATAAAATGTTATGTGACTAATTTTGTTGAGCAAGTATGTCATGTAGTAATATTCATATAGGAAGATAATGTCAACTGTTTCAACATCCATGGAACTATTGGTTTTGAGCTATTTTTGTAGTGACTGATAATATTTAAATATATATTTAAATATATCACATATATAAAACAAACTAATCATAATGAAAGATTAAATTTGTTTTTGATGGTATCATATTCACTTAAATTGTATTGATATTAAAGTTCAGTTTTAGTGATCCAATAATTTAATAGGAGTGTTACCTTTATAACCACTAATAGTCGTGTTTATTATACAACAATTCATATATACATTGTAGAAGAGAGTTTGGGCTCAAATTCTGGATCCAGAATTAACTGGTTATGTGTTCTTAGCAAAAACACTTTTTCTCTGCTTCAGTTTCCTCATATTTAGAAATTGGAATTCACTCTTTTACAGGACATTCTAGGTAGATTCACAATCCAATTTATCTTAAATCATTCATCAATCAAGAAGAAAATAATACCAACTTTATTGCTTTATTGATTGGATTAAGTAAAATGGTGCAGACGCCATGCTCAGTTAATTGTCTAGAGCATGGTAGATGCTTCAAAACATTTGTAACCACCCTTGTTCTCCTTCCCCCCCACCCCGTTTCTTCTCCCCCACCCACTCTGGACCTATTATTATGTAAGTGTCTCATTCATGAAGAAAGATAGAAGTAGATGAGAAATAGATGCGTTATGTTTTGAACTGGTTTATCAGGCAGCACATAAGCACTTCAACTGTAATTACTGTTGCTTTGCGATGAGTAACTTCTGTCACACAGAATTACTTATTTGTTTCATTAGATATTTTTTTTTTCTTTCTCTCATCTTAAATAAGTCATATAAAGATACACATGAAAGGTTTTGTGGACTTCCCTGTTGATCCTAACATGTCAGAGGATTAAATATAAAACAAAATTGCTATTTTTCCCTTTTCACACAAGTGCCATCCATTCAACTGCAGGAGAGGCAGATACCTCTCCCAGAGCACCTTGGCGTGCAGTGAAATATTGGTATTCGAATTAGAGTCTAATCAGGAAAAGCAGACAAAGCGATGTGTTTCAGCCTTGTCTTTTTTGTAGCCAATTACCCCAGACTCCTAGTGTTCATGCCTTCCATGTACTTTCTTTAATTAGCACTTTAATAGTGCAGCTTCAGAGAGTTGGTTCGGGAGAGAACTTACCCAAAGCTGCCAAATGGTCACAAGCAGGAGGTGATTAAATTTAGTCTCAAGTACCAGGCATCTGCATGCATTCTTTGTGTCACGGTGTGCTTTTCAAGATGTGTTTCCAATAACTCCTGACCAGAGGGATGTGATGCTGTCAGTAAATGCATTTGAAAAAGCTGCCTAGCATCATTAACCACTGTCTGTGTACTATTGATTTAGATCGGTTTTCATAATAAGGTTCTTGACTTTCCATTAAGCACTGGTTTATGTTGGATGGGGAAGAAAAGACATTTGTGCAGATTATTGTTTTATCAGCCTTGAGCTAGAAAAAAAAAAAAGTTGTCCTTCAACTTTATATTAGCCCTTCATGTGTTAATTATGGATGGGGTTCATTGGAATATTATTTGCTTAGAGGTTTAACCCTTTTCATTATATACACTGATTCAATTTTGTGCAAATTGTGTTAATAGCCAATAACTGAAGTAAAAAGAGAATCTCATTTTAATGCATCTCATAGGATTTGATGCAGTAACCTCCATAATACAATGTTAAGAAATACCACCTCTATGGAAATATGGTGATTCATTCTTCTAAAACTTTGTGGATTTTATTTTATTTTCTTCCTATTTAACATTTATGAAGTTAGGATGCATATTACAATAAATGTAACAGGAAATCATTTTTACTTTAATTCTTTTTGGAGGATGTAAAACAATCATTCACCGTACTGTTAATGGTATCTTATATAAAGTATAGTGTACAGTTTTATGCTTATTTAATACTTGTCTTTCTATAAAATACAACTTGCATTAAAACTACATTACTTTTTTGCTTTAATAAGTGATTATACCCAATTTCTTTGAGTCAAAATTGTTTCCCACCTACTCTCTACAAACACAGGACATATTCAATTTTTAAAAAATCCTTAGGTGCAAGCATTATCAATAAAATACAATTCTCTCATGCAAAGTTCAAATAATTGAGTATAGATTTTTAAATATTAATTTAAAATTCATTACCTGCATAGAACAAATTGGTTACATGGTTAGAATTAGAGAAGCCTAAGGTGGGTGGTTGAAGTGTCTTCACTCATATCCCTTCTCGTGCTGGGGGTGTATGGACTCTCCTGTTCCCCTGGGCAATAAAAATTGGAAGTGAGATTGAGATAAAGGGGAGAGGATTAAGTATTGGGATGGCATTTTAAAAATGAAAATGACACCCTTTTTCATAATTATGAAATTACTACATGCATATTCAAAAAGATGAAAAAGTAGATTTAAAGAAAAACATGATTATTATGCATTAATATTTAGACTATACCTTTGTAGATAATTTCTGTGGAGATACACACACACGTATGAGACATACTAAATTCTATTTGAAACTGACTTTTTCACTTTAACAATATTATATTTAAATATAATATAAAAATTAATGTAGATAGTGTATAGACACCATGGAATAAAATAGCTGCAAAGTGTTCCATTGTGTGAGTATAAATTAGTAATGAAACAAAACAATGGCTAAATTTTATTTTGCATCTAATTCATGCCAGGTGCTGTGCTGAATATTTTATATACTAACTCTCACAAAAACCCTATGAAATGCATACTTTGTCTTTATTTAACATTCACAAAAATTCTATGATGAAAGAACTGAGGCTTAAGGAAGAGTAATTACTATCTGACTTAGGTACTCAGACTCTTAACTTGTATGCTGTACATATAGCCTTCTATAGTATTTATGCATTCTAATCCTAGGTCCATCCTACAGTGATGGGCAATTAAGTTGCTCTCAAGAGTTTTGCTATATAAATAATATAGTGTTTATTATCCTGTCATACGCTTTTGTGCAGCTAACAAATTGTTTCTCTAGTAAAAATTCCTAAGCTTGATATATTTTGCAGTATTTCCCTCCAGACAGGTTGCTAATTTATCTGCTCGTACCAGTATGTAGAGCATGACTGTTTCCCCACATTTTTACACTTACTGCCCATTAACATACAGTACTTGTGTGAAAGGTTTGATGGCTGTAGTATCAGCCTTTCCAGGAACAACATAGGATGTCTGAATCTTGCCCTGTAGATTACCACGCTCTTTTCTAGGATATTCCTGAAGGATATAAAAATGTATTTTGGAATGAAAATAAATGTGCACTTGTTTTTGGAGCTGCACAAATACTGATAAATTCACAATATAGAGATTTCTGGCAACAATTGAATGGGCACATATGGCTCCTAATTATATGTTTTAGAAATAAAAGTTAAACAAATTTAAAAAGTAATTTCAGGCCCTTCAATATTATAATGTTCATTTGAAATCTCCAAGTGACTCCATACAGTAATTCGCATCATTTTCTTCTACATTTTTATTTGGAAACATTGTTTTAGGCTCAGAAAAAAATTTGCAAGAAACGTAGTAAGAATTTATGCATCCCCTTCAATTGGATTCACCAAATGGTTATGTTCACCTTTCATATCTCTCTCCTTCTCTCTCTCTCTCTCTCTCTCTCTCTCTCTCTCTCTCACACACACACACACACACACACACACACACACACACACACACACACACACACGTACCCACACACACAGATGTCTATATTAAGATATTATTTTCTTGTTTGGGGGGACATTATAAAATCTGTTACAGAAATTTTGCCATTAGAAAAAAAAAAAAGAATATCATATTTTTTTACACAACCATTCTGTACTTATAAAATCAGGAAAACATAGAAACACTACTATTAGCTAATCTAAAGTCCTTATACAAATTTCACAAATGGTTCTGAGAGTCTTTTTCATAGCAAAATTCCAGATCATTTCTTGCATTAACTTTTCATGTTCCTTTCATCTTGTTTAAAAAAAAAATTTCCTCAGTCACTTTAAATAGTACAAATAATTACCAGCTGTTTGTAAAAGTCTTTCAATTTCATTGTATTTTTGGTGAGAATATACAGAAGTGATATTGTGTTCTTCTGAGTGCATCATTTCTTGTCAGGTCGATTTGTTCCATTTCTGGTGATGTTGACCTTGGCTAAGGTGATGTATGTGAGCTTTTTCTATGAAAATGTAATATTTTTTTCTTTGCAAATATTAAGTAAATTGTCGGGTGATACTTTGAGAGATCGTTAAAATATCCTGTTACTCCTCAAAGTTCTGTCTGCACTTTTCACCAACCATTAGCGATTAATTTCTTATTATTTTAATTTCATTTAAAAAAATTTTAACATATACTTGTACATATTTATGGGGTACAGTGTGTTTCTTTTTTTTAATTTTAATTTTTATTGAATCACAATAGATTATACATATTTTGGGGTTTCAACATTGAGATATGTGGATCAAATCAATATTACTAGCATATATATTGTTATAAATTGTAATTATTCTTTATGTCCCTTGTCCAATCCCTCTTCATCCCCCTTTCTCTCTCCCCCTACCCCCCTAATCACCCTAGATTTCTTCTCTCCCTCTGAAAGAATAATGGTTACTCCGTTGATTTGCTGCCCGATGATCTGTCCAATGCTGAGAGGTGTGATCAGGTCCCCCAATACTATCATAGAGCAGATGCCTCTTCCTCATTCTGAAGTGGGCTCTGTGGAGACAGACATCCTCCTCCTTTCTTTATCGCTGCTGGTGACTCTCCTTGTGGCAACTCATTCCAGTGGCTGGTGGACCATCTGCGTGGTGGTTGTGGTGGTTGTGGCATCTAGCCACCTTTGCGGCAGCCATGGTTATCGTGGTAGCTATGGTGGACCACCCACATGGAGGAGATGTTTTTGGCATGCTCCTTGGGGCTGGCAGTGTGCCTGGTTGTGGAGAGTGTCTGATCCCCAGTTCCATGCCCTGGGTCACCGAGTGGGTCCCAAGGCACTGGCAAGGTGTGCCTGGTTGTGGGAGAGGGGCTTGGGTCCCAGGCTCCATACCCCGGGTCCCCAGGTGGGCCCTGAGGTGCTGGCATGGGGTGCCTGGTTGTGGGAGGGGAGCTCAGACCCCTTCTTCATGCCTTGGGTTCATGGGCAGAACCAAGGCACTGGTGTGGTGTGCCTGGTTGTGGGAGGGGGGTCCGGTTCCCTTCTCCCTGCCCCAGGTCTCAGGGAAGGCCCTAAGGCACTAGCATGGGGTGCCTGGTTGTGGGACAGGGGTCTGGACCTCAGCTCCACACCCTGGGTCCCTGGGTGGGCCCCAGGGCACTGGCACAGGGTGCCTGTTTATGGGAGGGAGGTCCAGTGCCCTTCTCCATGCCTCAGGCCCCTGGGCAGGGCGCTGATGTGCTGTCCCAGAGTGCCTGGTTGTGTGGGGGTGTCCGGTCCTGAACTCCTTACCACGGGTCCATAGGTGGGCCCTGAGGTGCTGGCACAGGGTGCCTGGTTGTGGGAACGGGGTCCGGTCCCCAGCTCCATACCCTGGATCCCCTTGTGGGCCTCGGGGCACTGGTGTGGGTGCCTGGTTGTGGGAGGGGGTGTGGTCCACTTCTCCATATCCCAAGGTCCCTGGGCAGGCCCCAAGGTGCTGGCATGGTGTGCCTAGTTATGGGAGGGGGGTCCGGTCCTCTTCTCCATGCCCCGGGTCTCAGGGCAGGCCCTGAGGAGCTGGCACAGGGTGCCTGGTCATGGGGAGGGTCCGGTCCCCAGCTCCATACCCTGGGTCCCCTTGTGGGCCCCAGGGCACAGGCACAGGGTGTCTGGTTGTAGGAGGGGGCCCGGTCCCCACCTCCTTACCCCAAGTCCCTGGATTGGCCCCGAGGGTGCTGGCATGGGGTACCTGGTTATGGGAGGTGGGTCTGGTCCCCTTCTCCATGCCCTGGGCCCCAGTGTTGGCCCCAAGGCACTAGCATGGGGGGTCCAGTCCTCTTCTCCTTTCCCTGGGTCCCTGAGTGGGCCCTGAAGCGTTGGCACAGGGTGCCTGATTGTGGGAAGGGGGTCTGATCCCTGGCTGCTAGCCCTGGGTCCCCGGCCGGCCCCTAGGCATTGGTGGTGTGCCAGTATGTGGAAGTAGGGTCCAGTCCTTGACTCCAATCGTTGGGTTCTGGGTGGGGCCCCGAGGTGCTGGTGGTGTGAGTGGTTGTGGACGGGGGTCCTGCCCCTGGCTCTATGCCTCATGTCCCCTGGTGGGCCCCAAGGCATTCATGGTATGCCTGGGCTGGAACTAAGTTTTTGTCCTTAGCTTGCTCCTAAAATGGGGGAACTTTTTGTGGGAACCAGTAGTCAAGCTGCGTTGTTGAGCTAAATTGCTGCTCTTTGCTGCTGTTTCCCTAGGGAAGGCTTTTTGTGTAGCTCAGGGTTTAATGGTTGACCTTATAGGTACTTCCAGCTCTCCAGATACTTGGTGCACCTGTGTTGTGTAGAAACTCTGATCTGGGCCTGAGTTTTTATCGAACTGCACCCCATGCAATTCTGCATTCCTGACCATTCTCCTCTGAGTGGTCCTGCACTGATTGGGGGGTGGATCAGCTGTCCTTGCTGTATCCCACTGTTCTCCCGGTGGGCCCGTCTCCCTCACAGCCCATGCTCCAAACACTTCCCATGGGAGGCCCTGCGCCAGTCCCCGGTGATGACTCACCAGCCTCTGGCTCCCTTTTTCAGCTGTTCTGGCTCCTCACTCTTGTGTGGGTACACAGGAACCCTGTTAGTGGTCCTGATGTCCTGCGGGCCACCAAAGTCCTCTTCACCCCTTCTGCCTCCAAGTAATTCCATCTAAAGGGCACAGCTGGAGCTTCTGCCAGCTCCTGCTCCATGTGCTCCAGCTTTAAAGTGGCCGTGGCCCGAAACACTGAGAGCAGTTTTTTCTTTCTCTCTTCGTGGTTTCTCCCACCTTCATGAGTTCCATAGGTCTCTCCTCCTCTTCACTTGAGCTCCAGCGGCCCCAGCTTGGCTGATGTTACATTTTTATAGTTGTAAATTCATTGTTTTGTGGGAGAGAGAGACTCTGGGGGCCATCTATTCAGCCATCTTGATGCAAAGTCCAGTGTGTTTCAATACATGCATATACTACACAATGATTCACTTAGTGTACATAGCATAGTTTTATACCTGATAGTCCACATTTACACTCTCCCAATTTCCCTTTCTTTCTGTCCTCTGGTAACCATTATTCTACTTTCTACTTCTATGGGAACCACTTTTATTTTTTCTTTTAGATTCCACGTATGAGTAAAATCATGCAGTATTTGTCTTCCTCTGCCTGATTTGCTTCACTTAACGTGATGGTTTCCAGTCCCACTCATGTTGCTGCAAATGATAGTATATCATTTCTTTTTATAGCACAATAGTATTCCATTGTGTATACATACCACAGTTGTTTTATCCAGTCATCTGTTGATAGGCATTTAGGTTGATTCCATCTCTTGGCTATTGTGAATAGTGATTTGGTGAACATGGACTAGGTGTCTTTTTGATATATCGATTGCATTTCCTTTGAGTATATAACCAGTAGTGGGATAGCTGGATCATAAGGTAGATCATAAAGTGACTCCTTTATTCTGGCTCCTGTATCCTTTGAACATGTGCTCATTAACCTTTGAGTACTCTAATATTTGGCACAATATGTTCTAGAAGACCCTTGTATTTTTCTAGTCCTAGCCTGAAATTGGCCATTTCTCCAAGGATTATTCAGTGGATAGTGGAATTTAGAAACCAAGATCTGGGCTCTGAGTTGGTCATTTTCTACTTGAGTATAATTGTTTCTAGGCCCTTTAAGCTGACAGATTTAGCAAAGAGATATATGTTTTTTTATACACAGAAACATAAGTTTAACTGTGTATATATATATATGTTTATACACATTTATAAATACAAATAATATATGTATTACTAGGTAGCTAGTTAGCTAGATATTGAAAACTGTGAATTAATATTGGTATCTATAATTCCAATTGAACACAATAAAGTTCATTCCAGAATTCCCAATATTCATATTGTAACTCTGTCTTCTGACATTGAAGAACATCGTTCTCAGCATCAAAAACATACTTATTTTCTTTATCTCAGAACACATAGGGAAATAGTTTTGGAGCATATTTGTCTTTTCAAATTGTAATAAAATTAGTATTTAAAAGAACATATAATGTATAATGTAGAAGAAAATCTAGGCTCCTCGAAGGAAAGACTTATTTCTTAAATAATTTTTATCTCCAGAATTTAGAGTCAGAATGTCATATAATCATTAGAATTTGTAGAGTAAATAAAAGTGCTATTTTTCTGACACAAATCTGAATTTTTCACGAAAAGGCTAATCTCCACCTTCAATATAGAAGGTCTTAAAGATGTAGAGATCCAAATTTGAGAGTTGTTGGTGTCAGGTAATGAAATAGATTGTTTGGGGGAGGGTCTTTACCTGGCTCACTTTCAAATAGCCTCATACAGCATCTGGTTCAGTTTTGGTTTCAATTTCTTATGAGTGACTTTTGCCCCTTTGGGATAAAATAAGTGTGTCTTACACGTAAGATTCAGAGGAGATTAGAGTGATTTCAGGTTTTTGTTTCTGCACATCGTCCTGAGAGAAGCACCACAATGTAGTCATATTTATATCACCACTTGGGTATTTGTTCTTGGTGATGTGATCAAAAAGACTATAGCATACTCAACTTTTTTTCTATATATTTAAATATTATTTGTTTCTACGGCTACGATGTCCATTGCATTAACAGACATCTTCAGACTAGTTCTTCAGTGTAAAAGGCTGGATAAACATGGCTCGATAGTTCAATTCTTCTTTCAGTGAATTGTGGTTATTTTAGTGAGACTATACAAACACAAATTTAACTGTGTTACTTGTGATTTCATCTGTGATTGTCTTTAGTTGGTTAAATTTCTAATTACTGCACCAAAAATAACATACATGGAACATGTTGAATGGCCAAAATAGAAATTTTAGAGTTCTGGTGGAATTCTTCACTCTTTTAGCTTAGTAGCAGCTATACTTATCTCATCTTCCAGACTATTGCTTTTATAAACCCTGCTCTGGCTCTAAGGATGGTTTGAACTTCAGTTGTTACCCATATATAATTTTGAAACTTTTGATTCATATGTATTAACACTGTATTGTTGCTAAAAGTCCTAAGCAGATTAATATGGTTTATAATCACGGTTGAATAGCCAATTATTTTTTATTTATGAATATGTGTTGACACCCAAATTAAACTGAAAATAATGCTGTGCATGATATTGGAGAACAGAATATTGAAAGCAGTTAATCAATACTCATTATGCAAGTTTAATGAGGTTTGTCACTTTAACAATCAAGTGTCAAAGTGGAAACATGTCCATATATTCATGGCTTATATAAAGGTATCTTTACATTTTATTAATCATTCTGAACTTGTTTTCAGTTTTCAGGATAAAATTATACAAAAAGCTAATAAAATTCTGTTGCATTCCTAATTGAAAGGATGGTCATAGACCAGGTAATCAGAGTAATTCCTAAGAAACCACAGAAAGTTACATGATATTTAAAAAGATAGCTAATATGATGAGATGATTCAGATTCTTTAGTTCAAAAATACTGGTGTAACAGAATTAGTAACATATACTTCAGCCTGGTTTGGTGATAGCATACACAAAATCTTGCGCTTTCAAAGACTGTAATACTGATTCAGATTGTTAAATCATGTTTCGTTATTTCTCTGTTACATGTAGACATCCCAGCATCCTTATATCTGTATTGACATACACAAGTATTTAAGGTAGAATTTCACTTTTTTGAACTTTATATAATTATGTAATAGCACAGATATATAAGAATATGTTGCAGAAATACTTACAGAAGCATGTAATATCATAGTAAAACACTGAAAAAAATGCCCAGTAAATAAATGTGGCATTTGTACATAACGGAGATGCATGTAAGAGGTAAGGTAGCTTTAAAAGGTATGAGGTAGATTTCCTTGATGAACTGGAAAGATGATCTCATGGCGTATGGAGTGAGGAATCAGTTTATAATAGGATATTACAATTCAATATATGTAATCTCTCTCTCTCTCTCTCTCTCTCTCACACACACACACACACACACACACACACACACACACACACACAATCATTCAACCAGCATAGAATTTTGCTATTCAGCCATTCTCCCTGAGAGAATGTGTTCTTAGGGGTGTGTCTCATTTCTTTGTATAGTATTTTTGAAAACCAAACAAACTCAAAGTAGTGCTAAAGAATTTATGCTCCTTGTGCTCACTGGAAATCTCCTTTCTCCTATTGACCCTGTCTCCCATTTCAAACATTTCATCATCTTCACACCTTCCCCTGATATCATATTCAGGTGATGACATTATTTCTCTGAAACCTGGAGAGATCAGGATGTAATCTGCTTGCCCTTACCACATCTCCTCTGTCAAATGCACCTCTGACTGTTCTTCTCTTTTACTCCAGGTGAGCTGTCCTCGCTTCTTTATAGGGCTGATTGCTACACTTGTGTACTAGGTCCCATTCCCTTGAATTTATTCAAGAACATCACTCTAGCAATTCTTCCCTCCTCATGTTTGTATGCGTATTTCTCTAACTTCTGCCAACTCACAACATACAAACATGCTCTAACTTTTCAGTGTTCTCTCTCCCACATCTTGGATTATCTCCCCTACCACTGTTTTTCCTTCTTTACTGAGTGGCAAAATTTCTTTAAAATATTGTTTATATTTTCTGCTTTCAATCCCTGCCTACTTTCTTTCTTTAATTAACTGCAAGTTGCCCCTTTTCTCTATCCCTCCTCCACCAAAACTCTTCTTGCCAAGATATCATTCATTGATAAACTCGAGTATTTAATTTTCAGTGCTCATCTCACTTGATCTGTTAGCAGCATTTAACCCAGGTGAACAATCTCTCCTCTTCTGAGACACTTTTTGCATTTGGTTTTGAGGAAAGAAAACTCTCTGATTTTCTGCCTTCTGCACTGACCATCCCTACTAAACACCTTTTACTGCTATCGCCTTACCTACCTTGCTGTCTTCACTGACTCCCTTGGGAAACACATTCAGCTTCTTGCCTTTAAGCATTATCTATGTGGTAATGATTTCCAAGTTGATACTACTAGAGCAAACGTCTCCTCGGAACTACAGACTCAACAGCATACTTAACATCTCTCCTGGGATGGATATAATGTGGCATAAATTGAGTATGTTCAAAAATGAAATCTTTATATCCCCTCAACCTTTATCCTCCCAGAGCTTCTCCATCTTGGTGGGCAATGCAGTCTTCCTTGTTTGTTTGTTTTAGGTTTTCAGTCCCCCAAAACTTTGGTTCTTCCTCAACTCTCTATTTTATTTCACATTCCATATCTCATCAATGGTAAATTTCATTGGCTTCAAGATAAGTCCAGAATCTCACTGCTTCTCACTTCTTTCCCCACCATTCTGCTATAAGCCTTCATTACCTCTTGTCCGGGTTACTGCAATGACCTCTTAGCTGGATTCTCTGCTTCCACCTATGCTGCCTTTTCGTTCATTCTTGATGCAGCAGCCAAATAACCCTTTAAAATATAAACTGGATTGTGTCCCTGCTCTGTTCAAATCCTGAACTTCTCTGAGAGTAAAATCTTAGTCCAGCAAGGCCTATAAGGCCTTACATGATTTGATCCTCTTGATTGCTCCCCATCTTCATTTCTTCCTATTTTCATCTTTGCTCACTCCCTCTTGATCCTTAATGATCTCTTTGCTGTTCCTCAAATAAGATCTGCTCCCACTGCACAGTTTCTGTATTTGATTTTTTATCTACCGGGAATGGTTTTCCTTTAGGTCTTCATGGCACCTGGCTCCAGTCTTCATACAACGTCATCTTCTCGATAAAGGTCTTCACTGATGATGTTACTTAAAATCACATGGGCTTTCCCTCCACAAGCATTACCCAGCCCCATCTCTGCTTTACTTTTCCACCTAACACTTATCACTATCTGACATAATACAGATTTTCACTTGTTTTTCTCCCATTACTAGAATATAAGCGCCAAGAGGAGCTCTAGGAGTGGATGACTGACCTCAGGGTCACAGTCAATGATTAAAGGGGAATTAAGGATGAGAAACTTTTTATGCTAGAAAACTATCAAAATACCAGATTGGATGTATATATTCTTTTATACAGATTATTTTTGGAATCCTTTGCAGGAATGAAGTAACTAGTATGAATTAGACCCTGGGCTGCAGCTAGCAGCTTTTCTCATGTAAAGTCAGGATTATCTCCAGCCAAAGGGTCCCATACCGGGGAAAACCCACCTCATGTGAGTGATTTTCACCATCAGTTTACCCTGGCTATCTATATCCTGAGGGGCCCAGGGGATCTACCTGTATGGCAGCCCTACTTGAAGCTGGTACTGACCTTCCCTCTAGTCACTTGCCTTTCAAGATGAAGCAACTGAATTCATTGTCAGCCAGGCAATGACTTATCCGACTGCATATCTGTGAACTGTATTTCTGCTTCTATCATGGAAGACCATGGATATCCCTCAGTGTCAATCACTAATACAACTTTCTAGCTTTGCATCTCTCTCTCACTCAGTCATTCCCACTACATTACCTTTTACCTCAAAGATACTTTCTGCTGCACTGTCCCTCTGCTTCCGGCTTAACTGGCTGTCTTAGCTTCACTTCCTTCCCTATTAAAATGATTTCACAATTCTCACTGGCCCCATTACTTTTTCTCTCAGCTTCATGGCTAAATCCAATTTGGAAAAAATACAAGAGTCTACAAAAATCTGCTGAAGAAAATCAAATTCTGTGAATATTAGCTGCTGTGAATAAATGGTATCTACACATAACTTTAATTTTATTAATTCAACATTATTAATTGCATTATTAAAACATTCTATCTTTATTCATGTATATAGGATCTGAAAAATAACTCAGAGAAGATTTAAGCTATTTTGCAAATTTAGTCTTTAAATTCCCAGTTTTGCTTTGCTTATGACATAAAATACATAGCACATTTGAAAATGCATTATGTACTTTTACTGATGTTAAATATTTCTGCACAGAGTATATATTAAAATTTCTTATCACACTGGGAGGTAAGAAAAGGAAAAGGATGAACAAGTATCCAAGGACATGGTTAAGAAATAGAAAGAATAGAGTCTGGTCAAGATGGTGGAGTAGATGGTTCCTAGTATCACACTCTCCCACAAATCAACCAATTTGCAACTATTAAAAAGCAACAAGAGGCCCGAGAACTGTGCTGAAAAAGGCAGGAGCCGTGCACCATGGGACCCCCAGCCCAGGCCAGTACTGCCACCCAGAGAGGCCTGAGAGCCTCTGGGCCCACATGCCCTGGGTCAGCCACACCTGAGCAGGCAGGAGTTGTGGGACACCCTTTCTAGGCCAGTCCCCACTGCCCAGAGAGGCCTGAGAGCCACCAGGCCAACATGCCTTGAGTGAGACACACCAGAAGAGGCAGGCACCATGGGGCCTCCAGCCCAGGCCATTCCCCCCATGCCGAGAGGTCTGAGAGCCACCAGGCCCACATGCCCTGAGTCAGCTGTGCCATAACAGGCAGGTGCCATGGGACCCAAAGCACAGGTCAGTCCCTGCTGCCCAGAGAGGCCTGAGAACTTCCGGGCCCACACGCCCCAAGCCAGCTGTGCCAGAATAGGCAGGCACCATGGGACCCCCAGCCTGGGCTAGTTCCCACTGCCCAGAATTGGCAGTCCCTTCAGGATCCAGGCTGGACATGAGGGTGGAATGAGTGGACCATGATACCCCCTGCAACAATGACTAAACACCAAAAGAAAGATACCAGAAATATGAAAAATCAAGAAAGTAAATCACCACCAAAGGAAAATAATAACTCTGAAGCTGTAGATCCTATAGAACAGGAAGTGCTTGAAATGACTGACAAGAAATTTCGGGCAACAATTCTAAGGAAACTAAATGAGATACAAGAAAACTCAGACAACACAATGAAATGAGAAAAAATATACAGGACCTGAAAGAAGAAATGTACAAAGAAATCAATGCCCTGAAAAAGAATGTGGCAGAGCTTGTGGAGCTGAAGGATTCATTCAGTGAAATAAAAGCCACAACAGAGAATCTAACCAGCAGGCTAGAAGAAGCAGAAGAAAGAATTTCTGACCTTGAAGACAGGTTGTTTGAATTAACACAGGCAGACAAGAAAAAAAGAATTTAAAAAATTGAAGAAAATCTAAGAGAGAAAACAGACAACTTTAAGTGCTCAAATATCTGAATCATGGGTATTCCAGAGGGGAGGAAAAAGGAAATCACACTGAAAACATATTCAACAAAATAATAGCAGAAAACTTCCATATATAGGGAAAGTCACAGATAATCTGATTCAGGAGGCCCAAAGATCCCCAAACATATTCAGCCTCAAAAGGTCCTCTCCAGGTTATGTTATAGTCAAATTGGCAAAACTCAAAGACAGAGAGAATTGTAAAAACTGCAAGAGAGAAGTGGCAAGTCACCTGTAAGGGAGCCCCAGTCAGACTAATACTGGACTTTTCATCAGAAACCCTAAAAGCGAGAAAAGAATGGGATGATATATTCAAAATTCTAAAGGACAAATATTGCCAGTGAATACTTTACCCAGCAAGTCTATCCTTCCAAAATGAAGGACAAAAAGTATATTTCTCAGACAAACAAAAACTGTGGGAGTTCACTACCACATGACCAGCCTTACAAGAAATTCTCAAGGAAGTACTGGGTTTGATACCTCAAAAACAACCATCACTGCCATGAATGCACAAGAAAGAACAAAACTTGTTAGTAAAACAAAAATGCTAACAATAAAGAGGAAAAATAGTTTATCTACCACCCCAAGAAACCAACAAACACAGAAGACAAACAGAAAATCAGAAAGAAAGGAACAAAAGATACTTAAGACATCCAAACAAAAATCAGTAAAATGCCAGGAGTAAATCAACACCTTTCAATAATAACTCTAAATGTAAAGGGATTAAATTCCTACTCAAAAGACATGGACTGACTGACTGGATTAAAAAGAGACTTACCTCACCTGTAAAGACACATATAGACTAAGGGTGAAAGGATGGAAAAAGATTTACCATGCAAATAGAAATGAAAAATGAGCTGTAATACCTAGTCTTATATCAGATAAAACAGACTTTAAAGCAAAACCATAAAAAGGGATAAAGATGGCCAGTATATAATGATAAAAGGATTGATCCATCAAGAAGACAAAACAATCAAGACTATATATGCACCAAACATTGGAGCAGCCAGATTTATAAGGCAAACACTATTAGATCTAAAGAATGAGATAGACACTATCACCATAATAGCAGGGGACCTGAACACCCCACTCCCAACATTGGACAGATCATCTAGGCAAAAAATCAATAGAGAAACGCAACATCTAAACAACACTTTAGATCACTGGGACTTGGCAGATATCTACAAAACATTCCATCCAACAACCTCAAAATATTCATTCTTCTCATCAGTTCACGGAACATTCTCTGGGATAGACAACATGTTAGGTCACAGATGAAGTCTCAATAAATTCAAAAAATTGGAATTATTCCATGTATTTTTTCAGATCGCAATGGATTAAAATTAGAAATCAATAACAAATGAAACTCTGAAAACTATACAAACACATGGAAATTAAATAACATTCTACTTAATGACATATGGGTTCAAGAAGAAATTGAACAGGAAATCAAAAAAAAAATTTTTGAAACTAATGAAAATACTGACATATCATCCCAAAACCTGTGGAATACTGCAAAAGCAGTACTGAGGGAGAAATTTATTGCATTAAATGCTTGCTTCAGAAGAATGTAAAGATGGCAAATAAACAACCTAACAGTTCACCTAAAGAACTAGAAAAAGAAGAACAATCCAAACACTATGTTAGTAGACAGAAAGAAATAATTAATTTCTGAGCAGAGCTTAATGAAATAGAAACCCCAAATGTGATTCAAAAGATCAATGAAACAAAAAGTTGTTTGTTTGAAAGGATAAATACAATTGACAAACTTTTAGCAAGACTAACTAAGCAAAGAAAAGAGAGGACCCAAATAACAAAAATTAGAAAGGAAAAAGGTGATATTCCAACTGATACCTCAGAAATACAAGGAATCATTAGAGACTACTATAACCAACTATATGCCAACAAATTTGAAAATCTGGAGGAAATGAATAAATTTCTGAAGACACACTCTAAGAAAACTGAGCCAGGAAGATATGGAAAATCTGAACAGACAATAACAATAAAGGAGATTGAAGCTGTTATCAGAAGGCTCCCAACAAAGAAAAGCCCAGGACCAGATGAGTTCACTGCAGTGTTCTACCAAACTTTCAAAGAGGAACTGATACCTATTCCCTACAAACTGTTCCAAAAGGTTGAAACAGGGTCCATTCTCCCAAACTCATTCTATGAGGCAAAAATTACCCTGATACCAAAACCAGACAAAGATACATCAAAAATAGAAAACTACAGGCCAATATCCTTGATGAATTTTGATCCAAAAATTCTCAGTAAAATACTAGATAACAGAATACAGCAACACATACACAAGATTATACACCATGATCAAGTGAGATTCATCCCAGGATGCAAGGTTGGTTCAACATATGTAAATCAATAAATGTGATATACCACATAAATAAAAGCAAAGACAAGGCTATATGATCATCTTTACAGATGCTGAAACAGCATTTGACAAAATTCAACATCCTTTCACGATAAGACTTTCTACAAGTTAGGTATAGATGCAAAGTATCTCAACACAGTTAAAGCCATAGATGATAAGCGCACTGACAATATCATCCTGAACAGGAATGAGACAAAGATGCCCACTCTCAGAACTCCTATTCAGCATAGTGTTGGAAATACTAGCCAGAGCAATCAGGGAAGAGAAGGAAATAAAGGGCATCAAGAATGGAAAAGATGAAGTACACTGTCCCTGTTTGTGGAGGATATGATCCTATATATTGAATAGCCTAAAGCCTCTACAAAAAAACTCTTAGAGCTGATAAATGATTTCAGCAAAGTTGCAGATACAAAATCAACACACAAAAATCAGTAGCATTTCTATACTCCAACAGTGAACATGCAGAAAAAGAAATCAAGAAAGCTAGCCCATTTACAATAGCCACCTAAAAAATAAAATACTTGGGAGTAAAGTTAACCAAGGATGTGAAAAATCTCTACGAAGAGAAGTACAAACCACTGTTGAGAGAAATTAGAGAGGACAGAAGAAGATGGAAAGATATCCCATGCTCTTGGATCAGAAGAATTAACATTGTGAAAATGTCCGTATTACCCAAAGTGATCTACAGATTCAATGCAATCCCCATCAAAATTCCAATGACATTTTCTCAGAAATGGAAAAGAAACTATCCAGACATTTATTTGGAATAACAAAAGACCATGTGTAGCCAAAGCAATCCTGAGCAAAATAAATAAAGCTGGGGGTATACCACTACCTGACTTTAAACCATGCTACAAAGCTACAATACAAAAACATCATGGTACTGGCATACACACAGACACATGGATCAATGGAATAGAATAGAGAACCCCAAAATCAACCCATGCACCTACAGTCATCTGATCCTTGACAAAGGCAGCAAGTCTACGTAGTGGGAAAGAGATTTCTTCTTCAGGAAGTGGTGCTGGGAAAACTAGATATTCATATGCAGCAGAATGAAACCAGACCCGTACCTCTCACCATTTACAAAAATCAACTCATTATGGATTAAAGAATTAAATATACATTCTGAAACAATAAAACTGCTTAAAGAAAACATAGGGGATACATGCCAGGAATGCAGAGTAGGTATAGACTTTGTGATTATGACCCCCAAAGCACAGGCAACCAAAGGAAAAATAAACGAATGGGATTATATGAAACTAAAAAGCTCCTGAACAGCAAAAGAAACAGTTAACAGAGTTAACCAACAGAATGGGAGAAAATAATTGCAAAATATACATCTGACAAACGATTTATACCCAGAATATACAAGGAATTCAAACACCTTTACAGCAAAAACCCAAATAACCCAATTAAAAAATGGGCAATGGAGCTTGTATTTGTCCATTTTGTGTTGCTATAATGGAAATACCTGCCACTTGGTAATTTATAAAGAACAGAGGTTTATTTGGCTTACGATTCTGGGACAGCTGCATCTGGCATGGGCTTCAGGCCGCTTCTACTCATGGCGGAAAGCAGCAGGCAGCTGGCGGGTACAAGAAAATCACACGGTGAGAAGAAGCAAGAGAGAGAGAGAGAGAGAGTAGAGATGCCTGGGTTTTTTAGACAACCAGCTCTCGTGAGAACTAATAGAGTGAGAACTCACTCATTACTCCCCCCACCTAGGGAGAGCATTAATCCATTCATGAGGGATACGCCCCCATGACTCAAACAGCTTTCAACACTGTCACATTGGGGATCAGATTTCCCCATGAGTTTTTGTGCATACAACACATCCAAACTCTATCAGAGCTGAATAGGTATTTCTCAAAGGAAGATAGACGAATGGCCAACAGACACTTGAAAAAATGCTCAGCATCACTCCACTCGGGAAATGCAAATCAAAACCACTTTGAGATACCATCTCACTCCAGGTGGGATGGGTGCTATCCAAAAGACTGAGAATGATAAATGCTGGGTAGGTTGCAGAGAAAAAGTAGCTCTCCTGCACTCTTGGTGGGACTGCAAAATGGTGCAGCCTTTATGGAAAATGTTATGGAGGTTCCTCAAACATTTATAGATAAATCTACCATATGACCCAGCTATTCCACTGTTGGTAATAAAACCAGAGGAATGGAAATCATCATGCTGAAGGGATACCTGTACTCCAATGTTTATTGCACCACTATTTACAATAGCCAAGAGTTGGAACCAGCCCAAGTGTCCATCATCAGATGAGTGGATAAGGAAACTGTGGTATATCTACATAATGGAATTCTACTTTGCTATAAAAAAGAATGAAATACTACCATTCGCAACAACATGGATGGACTTAGAGAAGATTATGTTAAATGAAACAAGTCAGGCAGAGAAAGAGAAATACTTCATGTTCTCACTTATTTATGGGAGATAAAAATTAATAAACTCACAAAGAAATAAGGGGGGAGGAGACACAGTAATCACAACAATTCCTTGAACTTAAGACAAGTGAACAGATGTGATGTAATGGGGGTGGGGAGAGGAGAGAGGGAGAGGGGAAAGAGGAACAGGTAAAGGGTCACGAAAATCAACTGCAATGTATATTGAGAAGTTAAAATTAAAATAAATAAATAAATAAAATAGAAAGAATAGCATTATTCTCTTTGGCAGTTGCTAACCATGAATAATTAGCATTTTATATCCAAAAAAAAAAAAATAATGTATTTGGCCTATCAAGAGTTAAGATCCTACTTTGGTATTACAATCTAGGGAGTCAATCAACAAACCTGAGATGAAGGCATACTTCTGCTGCAGTAACCTTGTCAGCGTTGAATGTCACACTCCTTGTAATAAATTCAGGAGCAAAAAATAGAAAATGTGTGACTCCTGCTTGAAAGCAGGACCTATTGCAATGCAGAGCTTGCTGGTTTAGAGGTGTTTAAACTTGGTTTGATCTCAAAGTTTCATTCTTAAAACCAATCATGTCTACACAGATGCAGAGTACTTAGAGGAAGAACAAGTCTTTCCTGGTAGTCAAAGGTTGGAGTTTGGATAATGTGTGATCAGTTTGGCTACTCTGCTATTTGTTCACTTTTTCTAAGATAAACTGAGCTCACCCTTAAGACTGTGGTTGTTGAATTTGCAATTTAAACAGATGGGACTATCCCCACTGCCCATTCTCCCTCCCTTTATGGCTTAGCTGACCCATGTGGAATAGACACCTTTTAACCCTTCTATTGAATTTTGCCCTGCAATCGTTCTTTTCCTAAGGTCAGTATTGTCAACCATGGTTTCTGACATTTACCTAATATTTATTCAACCATCTATGTTCAATCTTCACATGTCATTTTATTCTGTACTTAAACATTTTAAACTATTTGTAGTTTAATTTTGTTATTTTAAAAATACAGTCTGAGGATCTGCTGTTTAGCTCATTCATTTATTTTTAGGTAAAACATGTATAGATTGATTTTTTAAAAGGTGAAATATATAAAATCTGCTAAGGCCCAGAGCCTTTTCTTATTAACTTATTTAATTCTCACAGAATGCCATGTAGTAGTCACTGTGATCCTCCCCACTTGAAAAGGGGTAATGTGAGGAAGAGAAAAGATAAATGTAGACGAAACATGATGTAGTTCTTTGTGTGGCCTCTGTACACAGTCTGTTGGAATTCAAATTCACTTCAGTGTTATTATCTGGAATCTTATTTCTAATTTATTTTAGTGTTTATGTCTTTTTTAATATCCTTGCTGTATATTAGTTTTCACTTAATTGTTTTTGAACAAATTTTGTATTAATATATCTTCTTTGGGAATTCTGTGTTTTCCTTAAAATTTTTTAATAGAGTTTGTTTTTTAGAGCAGTTTTAGGTTCACAGCAAAATTGAGTACAAAATACATAGATTTTCCTTATACCTGTTACCTACGCACATCCATAACCTTCTCCATTATCAACATCCCCACCACGTGGGTACATTTTTTACAAATACTGAGCCTACATTGACACATCATTATTACAGTCCATAGTTTACATTAGGGTTCAATCTTGCCATCATATATTCTATGGATTTGAACAAATATCATATGACACGTATCCATCATTATAGTATCATACAGAATAATTTCAGTGCCCTGCAAATCTTCTGTGCTATGCCTATTCATCCTCTCCCTAATGTTTGACAAACACTGTTCTTTCTACTGTCTCCATAGTTTTACCTTTCCAGAATGTCATATAGTTGAAATCATACATTAAGTAGCCTTTTCAGATAGGCTCCTTTCACTTAGTAATATGCATTTAATCTTCTTCCACATCTTTCCATGGCTTGATATCTCACTGCTTTTTAGTTCTGGGTAATATTCTACTGTAGGATTACCACAGTCTATTTATTCTTCCTGCTGAAGAATATCTTGATTGTCAGTTGTGATTAAGCTTCTATAAACATTCATGTGCAGGTTTTTGTGTGAACATAAGTTGGGTAGATACCAAGGAGCACTATCTCCGGATTATATAATGAGTATGTTTAGTTTTGTAACAAACTGCCAAACTGTCTTCCAAAGTGGTTGTACCATTTTGCATTCCCACCAGCAATGAGTGATAATTCCTGCTACTCCACATCCTCCTCATCATTTGCTGTTGTCATTGTTCTGGATTTCGGCTATTCTAATAGGTGTGTAGTGGTATCTCATTGCTGTTTTAATTTGCATTTTCCTGATGGCATATGATGTGGAGCATCTTTTCATATTCTCTTTTGCCATCTGTATACCTTCTTTGGTGGAATGTCTATTAAGGTATTTGGCCTTTTTTAAATTGGGGTGTTAGTTTTCTTTTTTTCCTGCCTTAAACTCCTTTAAAAAATTTTTTATTGCAGTTTTAGTTTTACTGAGAAATTGAGCGGAAAGTACAGATAGTTATAATACCTTCCCCTCCACACACACATAGACAATTTCTCCTATTATTGACATGTTCCATTAGTGTGATACATTTGTTACTATTATGAATCTATATTGATAAGTTACTGTTAATTTTATATTAGGAATGTTAGTTTCCTTATCATTGAGTTTAAGAGTTTTTGCATATTTCGGATAACAGCCCTTTAGCACACAAATCTTTTGAAAATATTTTCTCTGTGGCTTTTTAACTTTCTTCACAATATCTTTTGCAGAGGAGAAAATTTTAGTTTTAATAAAGTCCAGCTTTTCAATTATTTCTTCGTGTATTATGCCTTTGGTGTCATTTCTAAAAAGTCATCACCAAACTCAAGTTCATCTTGATTTTCTCCTAGGTTTTCTTCTAGGAGTTTTACAATTTCGTGTTTTACATTTAGGTCTCTGATCAACTTTGAATTAATTCTTGTGAAAAGTGTATGGTCTGTGTTTAGATTCATTTTTTTTTGCAAGCGGATGTTTGGTTGTTTCAGCACCATTGTCTTAGCTCTTTTGTCAAAGATCAATTGAATGTATTTATGTCGAGGTATTTCTTGGCTCTCCTTTTCATTCTATTGATCAAGTTGCCTGTTCTTTTGCAAATACCACTCTGTTTTGATTACTTTTGATTTATAATAAGTCTTAGTTGGTTAATGTCAATTCTCCAAATTTATTCTTCTTTGTTAATATTGTGTTAGCTATTCTGGGACTTTTGCCTTGCCATAGAAACTTTAGAATCAGTTTGTCAATATCCACTAAATAACTCACTGGGATTTAGTTGGGATTGCATGGCATCTATGGATAAAGTTGGAAAGAACTGGTATCTTGACAAATATTGAGTCTTCTCATCCATGAACATTTGTTTTGTACTTTTTTGATTTGTTTAATCAGACTTTTGTAGTCTTTCTCATACAGATTGTGTACATATTTTATTAGATTTATTCTTATTTTATTTATTTATTCTGTGTTGCTAATATAAATGGTATTATGTTTTTTTTTCATTTCAAATCCCAGTTGTTTATTTGTGGTAAATGAAAAAGTGATTTTGTTTATTGTTGGGGCATTGAGGCCACACACCTCCTCCTGGGGCAGAGAACTAGCCGCGACCCCACCCACATACACGTATGTAATATGTTGAAAACATTCGCCTGGACAGGAGAGATACAGATGGCGCCTGACAGAAGCTGCCGGGGAGTGGCCAAGGAAAGACATAGTTTAAAATTATTGGATAAAAGATATTTCCGCACTTGTGCATACCGCGTGATTGCAATAGCAAAGCATTAGAGCAAGATGCATGTTCACATGACCTTTAAGATGATAGGCTGAAGTTAGGAAATCCCCTTGCCATATCTTTATAAAAGCAGGTGCTTGTGTGAAAATAAACGGAACTGCTTGACAGAACCCCTGCCACGTCTGAGTGTCTCTCTGTGGGGCTGAATAGGTGGGCGGCATACTCCCCTTCCTCCCGGGCCCTCCTGGCCACTAGGGTGGCAGGAGTAATCCTACCGGTTCCCTCTCTTGCTCATCCCATGGCGGGGGGATAAAAGGGGCTACTGGGAGGTTCAGGATCTGCCGCCCCTGAGCCCCCACAGTTTATTATACTTCTGTCATGAAATCTTGTTATAATACTTAATTGACAGGATATTTTTGTTAAATTTTTTCAGGTTTTCTATGTAGACAATCATGTTATCTGCAAAGATAGTTTTATTTATTTATTTTTTCCCAATCATAAACTTTTTTTTCTTGCCTTATTGCATTATCTAGGATTTTTAGTACAATGTTAAAATGGAGTAATGAGGGAAGAAATCCTTGTCTTGTTCCTGATTTTAATGAAAAAGCTTTGAGTTTCTTCCCATTATGTATGATGTTAGCTGTAGGTTATTAAAATATTATTTATCAAGTTAATAAAATTCCTCTCTATTCCTGGTTTACTGAGAGTTTTTATCATGAATGGTTGTTGGGTTTTGTCAAATATTTTTTCTGCAACTACTGATAAGATCATGTGGTTTTTCTTTCTTTATCCTGTTGATGTGATTGATTACATACATTTGTTTTTGAATGTTAAACTAGTCTTGCATACCTGGAATAAATTCCATTTGGTTGTAGTGCATAGTTTTTTTTAATACTGTTGGATTTGATTTGCTAATATTTCATTTAGGATTTTTTCCCTTATGTTTATGAGAGATATTGGTCTGTAGTTTTCTTTTTTTTTGGAATATTTGTGTCTGGTTTTAGTATTAGGGTAATGCTAGCCTCTTAGAATTGAAAGTTAGGAGTATCCCTTCTACTACTACCTTCTAGAAGAGATTATAGAAAATTGGTATACTTACTTTCTTAAATCTTAGGTAAAATTCACCTGTGAATCTGTCTGGGCTTGGTGCTTTCTGTTTTAGAAGGTAACTAATTCTTGATTCAATTTTTAAAGTAGATAATGGCCTATTTAGATAGTCTATTTCTTCTTGTGTGAGTTGTGGCAGATTGTGTCTTTTGAGGAATTAGTTCATTTCATCTAGGTTAACAAATTTGCGGGTATAGAGTTGCTCATATTATATCTTTCTAACCTTGTAATGTCAATGAAATCTGTAGTCATGTCCCCTCTTTTATTTCTGATATTAGTAATTTCTGTCTTTTTTTTTTTTTCCTTAGTTTGCCTGACTAGAGGAGTATTAATTTTGTTGATGTTTTTAAATAACAAGTTTTTGGTTTTGTTGATTTTCTCTATTGATTTCCTGTTTTCAATTGCATCAATTTTCACTCTTAATTTTATTATTTCTTTTCTTATGCTTATTTTAAATTTAATTTGCTTTCCTCCTCCCCATTTTTCTTAGACTATTGAGTTTAGATCTTTCTTCTTTTCTAATGTGTGTTTTTCTTAATTTTCAAAAGCATTCTTTAACCTATATAAATTTATGAAAACCAATAATAAAATAGTATTAAATGTTCACCAGTTTCTTTTCGTCTTACTGTTTTCACCTTGGTTAATTGTTTATCTTTCATCACAAAATTATGGCAGGAACTTCTAGATAAAAATACTTATTCTTCACTTAATCATTAACAGAGTCAATTTATTTTTCTTCTAAGACAATATGCTGCCATATCCATAAATTGGATTGTAAAATGTAGTGGGTTAGAAATCTTGATTCTCCTTTGATCTTAGAATAGGATTTTTAGGTAATGCATGAATGAGCCAAAACGCTCTTGAGTAAGGGGACAAGAGTCCACAGATAAGTTTGGCAAAACCATCTAATCAATTCTAATCACTGTTTAAGGATGGGGCTGTGTACTTTGTTTTGGTTGCTGTTTTGATTCTGGCTTGAATGACTTATTGACTATTTAACCTACTGATTTTTCTTTAGATATGTTAAGAAAGCTGCTTGAATGCTGGTTAAATATGCTAAAGAAATCACTGTAGGCAGTATGTAGAAAAGAAAATGTTTACTAAGGACAACCTGTTTGTTGGTGAATTAACCGAGCTTTTTACAAATTACATTCTGGAATGTCACATTGTTAATTTACTGCTGTTACAGGTTTTACACTGCCTGTTTTTATGTCCTTCTTTGGTGATTGAATCAACTGATTTTTCTTGTAAAACTTCCTTGTCTTGCCAATAAAAAGAAAGGCTGATTTTGGATCGGGGCTGCTCCCCTGAAAGGTGGCAGTCCCTCCTGGGCTCATTGATGGTACTTTGAGTGAATTCTTTCTTTTTCTTTTTTCCTTCTCAGTTACACCGAAGAAAGTGTAACAGTAAAATTTAAGAATATTAAATTCAAATGTATATTACTCAATAAAACAATGTAACTTAGGACAATTAATTTTTGGGGTCTTCTATAAAATAAAAATAATGGGCAAGATGATCTCTATTATGTTTTATCAAGAAATTTATATGATTACTGTTTTAATGATATAGAATGTGATATACCTGTTCTTCCTGTTGACTATCCAGTTATTTGAATCTGAGATGTAAGTTAAGATTAAATTGGTTTCTCCTCTTAATAAAAGTATTTTCTTTTGGTCATTTACATATAAACTATAATTTTAATGATATGCAATCAGAAAATTTGTCTACTTGTAGTTATATAAAAGCATAGGAAAGTTTTATTTGCATTAAATTGTGTTCTAAATGAAAATAAAAGACATCTAAATCTGCTTGTAAATCTATTTAAGGAACAGCATTTTTATTAACTGTATTTAAAAATGCACACACTTCTGAATAACGATATAGATTTATCTTAAATTAAGAACTATAATTGTATTAGTTTCCTAGGGCTGCTATAATAAATTAGCACAAAGTAGGTGGCTTAGAACAATAGCAATTTATTTTCTCACATTTGTGGAGGCTAGAAATCTGAAATTAAGGTATCAGCAAGGATGGTTTCTTCTGGAAAATCTGAGGTAGAATCTATTTTGTGCCTCCTCTCTCCCACTTCTGGTGGATGCCAGTTATCCCTGGCATTCCTTGACTTGTGACCCATCATCACAAAGCTTTCTTCCTGTGTATATCTGTGTCTTCACATGGCCTTCTTGTAAGGACACTGATCATTGGGTTTAGAGCCAGCCCTAATTCAGTATGACCTCATGTTGACTTAATGAATATCTGCAAAAGCCTCATTTCTAAATAAGATCACATTCACTGGTCCAGGGATTTATGATTTCAACATGTCTTTTTGGGGACACAGTTTAACCCATTACAATAATTACAGTTTTTAGCAAGCTCATGTTTGTTCCTATGATTAGGTTGAAGAGACATAATTAAAAACAAAATCTCCTCTTAACCCAGAAAGCGCTCAATGAAGGTTAGAAAAGAAAGAAAACAATTTTATTTTGAATAAACATTAAATCAAAATGTGATGCACATCACAGTCTTCTAAGAAATTGCAAAGACAGAAATTTCACCATTTTATATAGCCAAGTGGATGCAACCCATTCCAGACACGGTAAGATAAACGATAACATGTCCTTAAATAAGAGAACTTGACAGCACTATTTGCCACATGTTGTTCATTATAACTTTACCTGGCTATTTGGGTGATAATCTGCATTAGCTAGTTGGCTTTATCTGAAGGAAAAATAAATTTCTCACATCTTTGTAATGGAAGGCATTTTTGCAACTTGGAGGAGGAAATTAGGCTCCTACCTTCCCATAGAAATTGAGAGATAGGAACTCTATCTTGATAATTGCTGTTAGTCCATTTTTTGGTACTTATAATAGAATACCTGAAACTGGGTGATTCATAAAGATATAATATTTATTTCTTACAGTTTTGGAGGCTGAAAAGTCCACAGTGCAGGGTGTGCATCTGGTGAGGGCCTTCTGGGTGGGGACTCTGTACAGTGTCTCACGGTGATGCAGGGTATCACATGGTGAGAAGATAGCTAAAGAGCTCTCTCATGTGCTGCTTATAAAGACACCAGCCCACACCCATAATTCATTCACGAGGGCACAGTCCTCAGGACCCACTCACCTGCCTAAAGGCCCTACATTTCAAATTTCATAATTGGATTTCCCACCATCTTAACACTCTTAAAAAGGGGATGGTTTCAACACCTGAGTTTTAGAGAGACACATTTGACTCATAGACTTTACATCTCAAAGAGGTGTTTCTAGGTCCTTGAGAAAGACATTCCTGTTCCTAAAGCTGGCAAAAAGGCTTATTTCAGCTTTAAAAAGATTTACATGAATTTCAAGGAGACAGATAAAGAATTTCCAATTTTGTTTTGTAAAGTAATTGCTCTGAGAAACAGAGAGAGAAGTAGTCTCTTCTTATTATCAGCAGGGAGAATTAGATATTCTATTTTGAATTTGCATGTCTTTATAATTTACATATTAATGAATTAAATACATAAATAAATTCATTTATTAAAAGAGAAGAAAGTTAAATGTTAATTAATGGTATATATTAGTTTGCAGAAGATTTGAAAGTGCATTAAAAAAGATTCTTCAATAAATTATTTGCAATGTCTTCATTAACTTTTCGCCTTCTAAATTAATGGACTGATTTACATGTTTTATAATCCTGCATGGATTTTAACAATACTTTTATGTGTCCAATTTATCAGTATTCATATTAGATCTTATTTATAGTAATCACTTTTCAAAAGCTTAAAGTTAAGTTTTATTTTGCAGACCATAACCCATAAGAAATAATTGATGAAGATGTTTGGAAATTATGTCCAAGGGATATTAAATTTGGGGGAATGAAGGAAAAATATAGTATAGTAAGAAGCCCAGCTGAAGAGCTAGAAGAAGGCTACACAGTTGTAGCAGTGGACTATTTCAAAAGAGCATACACTTATAGAAAAATTTGCTTGTGAGAAATTGCCATGGAGATATCCAAATTATCAATTTCCTCTAGCTGCTATTTATCTGCATTCTAGAATCAGGGGAACACAAAATGTGAAACCATTCCATTAATAGGAACATTCAAATAAGAAAAGGCAACTCTCTAAGTATAAAAATTAAAAAAAAATAAACTACTGAAATGTTTTTGTATGCTAATTACAGAATACAACCAAAGCACACATAAAAGAATGAAAATAATTAAGCACTCAGCTTAAATATCTATAAATAAGAGCAATAGTAATTATGAAACCCTAATGAAGAAATTATAAATATATGATTTTAAAATAAACAAATTTAAAAAATTTTTAGGTTTTCTATAAACTGCCAAATTTTCAATTGCATTGACAGTCCTCTTACTGAATTGTGAAAACTTTTTTCCCATTTTTTTGTGATAAAATACACAACATAAAATTTGTCATCTCAACCATTTTCAAGTGTACAGTTCAGTGGTATTAAATACATTCATAATGTTGTGCAACCAACACTACCTTCTTTCTCCACAACTCTTTTCATCTTATAAAACTGAAACTTTATATCCATTAAACAGTGATTCCCTATACACCCCTGATGGAGTTTGGATGTGTTGTCCCCTCCAAAACTCATGTGGAAATTTGATCTCCAGTGTGGCAGTGTTGGAAACTGATTGAGTCATGGGGGCAGATCCCTCATAAATGGATTAATGCTCTCCCTGGGGGAGAGGGGAGTAATGAGTGAATTCTCGCTCTGTTAGTTCCCGTGAGAGGTCCTTGCTTAAAAAGACCCTGGCACCTCCACTCTCTCTCTTGCTTTCTCTTGCTTCCTGTCGCCATGTGATCTGCTTGTACCTGCCAGCTGCCTGCCACTTTCCGCCATGAGTAGAAGCAGCCTGAGGCCCATGCCAGATGCAGCTGTCCCAGAATCGTAAGCCAAATAAACCTCTTTTTCTTATAAATTACCCAGTCTCAGGTATTCTGTTATAGCAGCACAAAATGGACTAAAAAAACCCCTTAGCCCCAGCCTTTGGAAATCATCATTTTATTTTGTCTTCATGATTTTGACTACTCAAAGTACCTCATGTAAGTGGAATCATGCAGTGCTTGTTTTTGTTTGTTTGCTTTTGTGACTTATCATGTCCTCAGGTTTTCTCTATGTTGCAGCATATGCTAGAATATCCTGTCTTTTAATAGCTAAATAATATTCTGTTGTATGTATATATTACGTTTTGCTTATCCTTTCATCGGTTGATGAGTACTTGAGTTTTTTCCATGTTTTAGCTGTTGTGAATAATGGTGCTATAAACATGGTTATACAAATATATTTTCAAGACCCTATTTTCAATTATTTTAGGTACATACCCAGAAGTAGAATTGCTGGATTATATGATAATTACATTTTTAAATTTTTTGAGGAAATTCCATCCTTTTTTCCACAGTGACTGTACTATTTTACATTTGCACTAACAGTATACAAGGGTTCTAATTTCTCCATATTCTCACCAAACACTTGTTATTACTGTTTTTAACAGTTTGTTGGAGGAAGGAGGGAGGCATCTCTATGAACAGGGATAATTTTACTCTTTTTTTCTCACTTGGTTGTCTTTTATTTCTTTTTCTTGCCTAATTGCTGTAGCCAGAACTTGAAGTACTGTGTTGAATTTAAGTGTTGAATGTGTGTATCCTTGCCTTGTTTCTGATCTTAGAGGTAAAGCTTTCAGTCTTTCAGTATTGAGTATAATGTTCACAGTGGATTTTTTATATACGGCTTGTATTATGTGGAGGTAGTTTTATTCTATTCCCTGTACATTGAGGATTTTTATTCTGGAAAGGTGCTGGATTTTGTTAAATTCTTCTTCTGCATCAATTGAGATGATCATGTGTTTTTAACATGTTATTGTGATGTATTAATCAATTTTTGTATGTTGAACCATCCTTGCATTCTAGGAATAAATCCCACTTGCTCATGTTATATAATCCTTTTAATATGATGCTGAATTCAGTTTGCTACTATTTTGTTGAAATTTTTTGCTTCAATATTTACTCTTAACTTACAACAGCATATACATTCTTCTCAAGTGTACATGGAACATTTTTTAGGAGAGACTATATGTTAGGACACAAATTAACTCATGATTTAAAAAATACACATTATACAAAATATCTTCTCTGACACTGATGGGGTAAAGTTAGAAATCGATAACAGAAGTAGAACTGGAAAATTCACAAATTTGAGAAAATTAAACAACAGACTCTTAAACAACTGGTAGATCAAAGAATAAACTACAAGGGAAATTAGAAAATACTTAGAGGTGAATGAAAACAAAATACAACATTCCAAAATTTATGGGACTCAGTGAAAGCACTGAGAAATGGGGAAAATTATAAAGGGAAAATTGTAGCTTTTAATTCTTGTTTTAGAAAAACAAGAAAGACCTCAAATCAACAACCTAATTTTACAACTCAAGGAACTAGAAAAAGAAGAACAAACTAAACCCCATATTAGAAAAATGGATGGAAATATTGAAGATTAGAGCAGAGATCAATGATCTAGAGAATAATAAAACAACAGAGAAAATTAATGAAACCAAAAGTTGGTTCTTAAAAAAGATCAGCAAAACTTAACAAACCTTTAGCTAAAAGGACTAAAGGAAAAACTGAGAATACTCAAATTACTGAAATCAGAAATGAAAGTTGGGACATTACTACCAAGTCTGCAGAAATTGAAAGTTTATAAGAGAGTACTATAAACAATTGTACTGTAACAAAATGAATAACCTAGGTAAAGTGGACAAGTTCCTAGAAACACAAAACCTACCAAGAATAAATCACAAAGAAACAGAAAATCTTAATATAACTAGTAAGGAAACTGAATCAGTAATAAAAAAATCTTCCAACAATGAGAAGCTCTGGACTTAATGGCTTTACTGGTGAATTCTGTCAAGAATTTAAAGAAAAACTAATATAAATCCTTCTTAAACTTTCCCCCAAAAATTGGAGAGGAGGGACCACTCCCTTTCTCATTCTATGAGAGCTATTTTTATGTTAGAAAATTTGCTATTTATTTCTAATAAGGCTGAAAAATGTTTTCCAATTTTTAATTGTCTTGAATTTTTATATTTAATTATATTTTTATTATTTAATGTTTTTCATAATAGAGGTTAAAATTAAAATATAACAAATACATATGTATCAGTCTGTTTTGTGTTGCTGATAACAGAATACATGGAACTGGGTGATTTATAAAGAAAAGGAAATTTATCGCTTACAGTTTCTGAGGCTGAGAAGTTCAAAGTCCATCTTGTGGTGGTGACAGTGACCCAGGGGTCTCACATTGCAAGATGGTGGAAGCAGAGAGAGAGAGAGACACTCCTCTTCTTTTAAAACCCTCAGAACCATGCCCCTGACCACCATATTTAATCCATTCACTAGGCATGGTCCTACAATCCAATCACCTTTTAAAGGCTTGATGGAGTTTGGATGTGTTGTCCCCTCCAAACCTCATGTGGAAATTTGATCTCCAATGTGGCAGTGTTGGAAACTGATCGAGTCATGGGGGTGGATCCCTCATGAATGGATTAATGCTCTCCCTGAGGGAGGGGGAATTAATGAGTGAGTTCTCACTCTGTTAGTTCCCGTGAGAGCTCGTTGCTTAAAAAGACCCTGGCACCTCCTCTCTCTCTCTGTCTTCCTCTCTCTTGCTTCCTGTCGCCATGTGATCTGCTTGTACCCACTGGCTGCCTGCCACTTTCTGCCATGAGTAGAAGCAGCCTGACACCCATGCCAGACGCAGCTGTCCCAGAATGGTAAGCCAAATAAACCTCTTTCCTTTATAAATTACCCAGTCTTAGGTGTTACTGTTATAGCAACACAAAATGGACTAAAGCAAGGCTCCACCTTTTGATTATCATAATAGGATTTCATTCCCTCTTAACAGTCACAATGGGGGCTAAGTTTCTAATACATAAGACTTGGGAAACACAATTCAAGCATCAGTGAGCTTTGGGGGGACATAATTCCACCCACTACATTATATGTTTCTATCATGAAGACAAATTAATTACATGTTACAAATATTGTTGTGGTGCTGTGTACATTCCCCAGTCCCATTCAGGAATGCCTTGAGAATATTTGACACTTTGCAAATCTGTGTGAATTTTAAAATTAATTTTTAAAAGTTCATATAAAAAAGGCTTAGAATTTTGATAGAAATTGCACATAATTTAATTTGGAAAGAAGATTTTGTATTTTGATAAACTTTGATTGCATTCATGAATGTTGAATATTATACTTTATTTTTCTATAAGCTATTTTAATAAAATTGTATAACTTTCTCCAAAAACATCTCAGGCATTTTTTTTTTTCAGATTTATTTTCAATAAATTTATTGTTCATGTTTCCATTCAAAATGTTATCTTGTTACAAAGAAGTTAACTCACCTGGAAATGACTTTCCTGTATTGGCTGAAGTAGTGATACATATCTTCCTTGCTTCATTTAGAGATTTCTGCTTTTCTCACTGCTCTTGCATGGCTGTTTATCACCTACTGAAGAGGCATGTGTACATATGTGTCTCCCTCTCCTTCTCAGTTGTTTTCCACTGGTCAGTTTACTGATGCCTGTACCAACCAGTATCACTGTTTTAATTGTTACAGTGAGTCTTAGACTTTCTCCTCCTCCCCCTCCTTCTGCTGTTGCAATTCTTGTTCTTCCATTCTAAGTTTTATACAACTTGTTAACTTCCACAAATATCCATTTTTGCAGTTTTGGTTAAAATTGTGTTTAATATATTCATAAATTTTGTGAGAATTAGTGTCTTTATGGTTTTGAGTTTTCCTATCCAAGAATTTGCAATAACTGCTTTGTTTACTTATTTTTAAAGTTCTTCAGTAAAATTTTATATCTTCCTATCTATAGGTCTTGCATAAGTTTTGTTAGATTTATTCCTAGATGTTTTATAGTTTGTTTTTTTAGTACTGGAAACTGGAGGCTTTACATGATGACTTGAAAACACATAAGGGGTTTATTTGCTTCTGAGCAGAATAAACCAGTATGCAACAGGACAATATTTTTACTCAGAAAATTTGGAGAATTGAGAACAAATTTTAAAACTATGTATTTAAAACCTTCAAAGAGCTATTAGCTATGATGGGGTCACTTGCTGATTCTGGCACAAGCTAGAGCCTCAGAACCTGGGCATGACTAAAGCAGAGTACTGCTAGTTTAGGACAAAAATTATTAGAGCTTTTAGCCAAAATCAGAGACTTGAGCGTTCTCAAACACAAGGTGTGTTATGTGTTCAATACACTTACTAAATTCAGAAGTCTCCTGAGTGAAAGGCTAAGGAGTTCAACTAAACTTCTACAAAATAAGATTAGAATTTCCAGTTGTACACTGGCCTTTAAGAGTCAAAGACCCAGTAGGAAGGATCTGAGAACTATGGAAAGAGTCAAAAATCCTTCTTGGTGAGTTGATAGCAGTGAGGTTAAATAGCTTTTCCCCTGCAGGTGTGTCCTCTGTGCTTAGGGAGAGGCTGAGAATCCAGGCTTGTTCCCTGACAGAGGGTCTCTGCAGGGGATAGAGGAAGCAGCAGAGCTTTTGGAGATTTAATGAAAAGCTGGAGGCCTGAGCAACATCAAACCCACAGCTTGTCTCTACCTGGGACTTTTGTCAAACACTAAAGAATCTCAGAGTAGGAGGCTAAAGACCAAAACCAAAGAGATCTGCAAATCAGTGGTGAAGAAACAAGTGCCTGTTGGGTCCTCAGTTCTAGAGGTCCTCTAGAGTCATGTTCTTAGAACAGGGGTGAGGCAGAGGTACACTGAGTGTTATTAAAGCTGTACACCAACATCAGCCCACCTTAGTCTCTATAAGTCTACTCTATCTGCCTAGGAGAGGAAAAACAATGTTTTAAAATAATTCTAGGTATAGAAAATGAGAGAATCATATGGCCAAAATCTAAGAGAAAAAAGCAGATAATAGTTGCAATCCTGCAGAGATCTAGATGTGAGAATGAGAGGACTTTTAAGATAAGTATAATTACTATTTTGTTATGTAATTACATTTTGATAAGTAAATGTCAAAAGTGAAATAGAGTGGAGACAAAAGTAGAAGAATGATGTGCAAATGCTACATGTGTGGCAAAGTAGAAATAATTCAACTGAGAAATGTAAGAGGGAGCAAATAGGAACCTAGAGTAGCTCACTGATTGATACAATAGCTGGGAAAAGATATTTTTAACAATTGACATGCCAGATAGTAAAAGGTTAAATAAGAGAACAGGAACTAAGGACATTAAAAATGGTCTAAGTACAAATGTAAGAACTTGAATGAAAAAAGAAACCTTTCTAAATACCCCACATTTTTAAAAAAATTAAATCATCACCAGGATAATTGTTCTTAGTTCTATGGTTTTATTCTTAGTCTTAGATATATTTTATCATATCTTTCTGCTATATTTTCAACCCCTCCATATCCTTCATCTCTAGTCATGTGACTCATTCCCTTCAGCATATAACCAGGCTTAAATTTTTCTCATATTAAAAAAAAGATGGGGAAGATCTTTATTTTTACTAAGGTACCATTGTTCCTAGATGGCTCCAAAATTTGCTAGGAAGTAGCTGAATCTACAAGTTGAGTTAAAAGACCCTCTTTTGTGTGCCCACATCATTGTAGCATTTCAAAAAATAGTACTGCTATATTCGGGACCTTAAGTTCTAGAACTTGATGTCTCAATTTGAGTCCTGACACCAGTACTGCAGGATGATATCAAGCAATTGCAACCTGCTCTTTGTGCTTCTATTTTCTTATCTTAAAAATTGAAACCTACATTATCACCATTAAAAAACCACCTACATTATCAGTATTGTTATTTTTGTGAACCCAGAATATTTTGAGAAGTATTTGCTTTCCATATGTACCTTTACATTGAACCTCTTCAAGAGAGCAACTGCACCAGATTCATCTTTGCATTTTCATAAGTAAACAAAGACCTGGAACAGAGAAGAAGCTCAATAAATGTTTTTGGAATAAATTATTTTATGATATGTATTGACCATTCATGGGTGAAACTGTATACTTAGGTCTGTGTATTATGTGAGATCACTTATGTGTGTTGGTTTTTACAGCTTCTCAAAATACCACAATACCTGATACAGGCCCACATCTGACTTCCTGCCCCAAATGAAAACCCTGGTTTGGCTGACCAAAATCTGTTACTCCAGGGCATTCTGCTACTGATTTCCGCTTGTCTAAATCTTGTTACTGAACCCAAGACCAGCTGCTTGCTCCAAACACAAATAACTCAAAAGTGAAAATAGGAGTCAGCTTTAATTCAGGAATGCGGTTGACCTGAGAAGAGATGTTAGGCTGACCCATCTCTCTAGTAAACCTGAAGGAGAAAGGCCAGACTAAAACCATCTCAAAGACTGAGATTTACTGAGGGGTATTTGAAGAGGGGGCTGAGGGAATGGAATGTGGGAAGTGAGAAACAGGAGGGAAGGGGCAATGTGCCGTGGGGGCTCAGTGCTAAGAGCCAGGTGCAAGGTCTCACCAAGGCTCGGTCTGTTTTCTGTTCCCATCCTTGGTGTTATCTTGGGGCCCTGCTGGAGGGGTTGAGTCAGCATAGCTTTACTGATGTCTTCCTTGGTTTCTCAGTGTCTGGATAGTAGATGTCTCACTGCAAGTCTGCAGCTCCAGGCTGACTGGAAAACAACTTTACATTTATGTAAATAATGTCATCTTGCCCCATAGCCAAGGTTCAAAATATTGAATAAACATGGGAAAAGAGGAAACTCATAGAAATGCATACTTAAAAAAACACCCCCAAAACCTGTTTCTTTTGTGTCTTTTAACATTTCCTACAGCCTAGGTAGTTTTAGACCCCAGCATGGATTCAGTCCTGCTCATTCCAACATACCATTGTACATATTAATAAGATTTATGTGTGTTAGGTGGATGGAGTTCATAATGATAAATACTGTTTTGAACCATCTTGACTTAACATTTAAAAATATTCTATAATGCCATAATTAAATTACACATCTTAATCATTGATGTCTTTTAATTTGTGTCCTATGACATATCCCTTAGCTATACTTGTAGTAAATATGTTATTGCTTAAAGTCTCTGTTTTCCAGATTTTATGTTAAGAGTTTTCATCCTTCATATGTTGCAAAATGATAGCCAAACCAAATGTGTGAGTGCCAGTCTTTTGTTATTATTTTTAATGGATCATTAATATATTAAAACTACATAACCAAATGTATTTTTCATTTTAGTCAGATTTTCATGGAACACTTTGTTTCTACACTGATTGGTGTCCTTTTATCCACTGCACTCTGCACCCAATAACTGCCTTATCAGTTTGTGCTTATTTGAACTTCAGAAACACAATTAACATCCACATATTTTTTTTTTCAAATTCAATAGTTTTTAACTAAGCAATGTAAAATAAATCCTGCTAATACTCAGACTGTTTTTAAGAATCAGATTTCACATGAAAACGTGATATCTTGGACTTTACTAAAAGAAATACTGCTGTTAGAAAGATTAAGGTAGAAATATTTGATCTAGGAATCAATATACACTCTTCAATTGACATTCTTGGGTGAAAGAACAGGGAAAAAAAATTCCTTCACTTATAGGATTCAGAACGTAAACAACTTATGTATGTTTTGCAGAAAAGAGTTATAGTCATGTGCCCCATAATGACGTTTTGGTCATTGATGGACCGCACATACAATATGCAGTGATGGTTCTGTAAGATTATAATGGAGAGGAAAATTTCCTATTGCCTAGTGATGTCCTGGCTGTCCTAAGGTTGTAGCTCAACACATCACTTACGTGTTTATGTTGATGCTAGTGTACACCAATCCATCACGCTAATTTAAAATTAGGAAAAAAAAGCTTATAGAACGCGAATATATAGAACGAGTATATTTTTGTACAGCTATGTAATGTGTTAGTGTCAACAGTAGTGTCCAGTAATGTCCTAGATCTTCACATTCACTCACACTCACAGACTCACCCAGAGCAACTTCCAGGCCTGCAAGCTCCATCCACAGTAAGTGCCCTATGCAGATGTACCATTTTTTAATCTTTTATAGCATATTTTTACTGTACCTTTTCTACATTTAGGTATGTTTAGATACACAAATACCACTGTGTTATTCAGTACCGTAACTTGCTGCACAGGTTTGTAGCCTAGGAGCAGTAGGCTATATACCATGTAGGCTTGTGTAAATGGACTTTGTGATGTTCCCACAACAAGGAAATCGCCTAAGGGCACATTTCTCAGAACCTATCTCCGTCGTTAAACCACATGTAACTGTATAGTAAATTAAGAGATGGTTCATGATCAAAGAGATTAAAATTTGTGAAATAATATTTCTAGCAAATGCAATCAGAATATAATAATTTAATTGTTTTAAAGAAAAATATGATCACACCATACAAATGATGAAATAAATTTTGAAGGAAAAACAAATGATTTGATCGTTACAATCTAGACCAAACATTTTTGCTTTTATTATCAAAAATACCATTTGTAAAAAGTACTGGAAAGTAAGATGAAAAAAATGGAGCTCAATTATTTATCCAATGTGGGTGGTAAATAGCAGATAATGTTTCATTCTTGCTGTTCATAATTAGACTAATTTATGTTCAAGTACATTGTTTAAAGCCTTGAAATTAGACATCTGAGAGATCTGAATGTTTATATTTCAAAAACTAGAGAAACAACAATAGAAAATCGTGAAACAAAAGGGACAAGACAAAAAATATGGAAAAACAAAAAAGTCTTCTCGTTGCTTTTCTTTGCAGTTAAAGATTATTTGACCCAGGCATCATTTTAGAAGTCTGAGAACTGGAGACACCTACAAAGCAAGTAGCTTTCTAGCTGTAAGTATCCAGTTCTACACTTTATTAAAAAGATTAGTCCTGGAATACTACAATGGTAACACTGCTGGGCAAAAGAAATACTGAGCTTTGAACCAAATTCCCCAAATTTATTTTTATATTTTTTGTTAAATTTATTTTAACTGAAATGTACATACACTGCAGTGCACAAACGGCAAATGTAACCAGCACTCTGCTCAGGAGTCATAACATCAGCAGCACCACTGAGAGTGCCCCTGTGCCACTGTCAGTTCTAAGACCATTCCCTCACTTTTATCACCATCTGTTCTGTATTTTTGTTTTTGTTTTTCATTTTTTTTTTTTAATTTCGGGATTTTATTGAATGGAACCAAACAGTATATACTTTGTAGGGTTTGGCTCTTTCCCCCTCAGTATTTTGTTTGTGAGAGCTATCTATTCAATTGTGTGGAATATTTATTCTTTTATTCTCATTGATTTATAGCACTGCATTGCATGACTATGTTGCAAATACCTGGTGGTCTTTCCAGATTTGGAAAATAATTAATAGTACCTTTCTGTCTCTGTCTCTCTGAGTCTCTCTCTAGACAGATAGATAAATAGATTGGTAAAGCTATACATAATGTACACATATACCTATATATATACTCACACACACAATTTCTGTTGAATGTATACATAAGAGTAGATTTGCAAGCACATTTTCAAAATGATCATATTATGTGAAACCATATGAAGTTAGTGATATTTGACCATTTTTGGCCTCAGATAAAAATGGCATTTTATGAAAGTCCAAATTGCTTCACATTTTCACCACACTTGCTAGTTTCATTCTTTTTAATTTTAGCCATTCTAATAGTATGCAGTGGTATTTCACTCTGGGTTTGATTCACATTTTTCAGATAACTCATAAGTTGAGAAATGTTTTATTTGCCCACTGGCCACTTAGAGTTCCCCTTTCCAGTTTTTCTGTTCTCTAGTTGTTTTTGGCAAATGTGTTGGTCAGCTACAGACTACGCCATCAGAGCCAGAAGTGCAAGTCTGCAATATCTGATTTTGAAGTACCACTCTAAACTGTCCCTAATAGGCTTTCCTGCTACAGACTTTCTTGCTAGTATCATATTTTGTTTTTTAAAAACTTCCCAGTTAAACCACTCTTCCAGACCGTGGCCATCCATGGAATGTCTATAACAGATATTAAATCAATATATGGACATTTGATTTATTATTCTTTTTCACAATATTGCTTTTCTGTCCCTTCAAAATAAACAAAAACGTAAAACAAAACAAAAGCACATACATTTATTTTTAGTCATTTCAAGTAACAGCTATAATTATGGTAAGGGATATACTGAGAAAAAGGAGATATTAAAATAAATTATAAAATTGAATAGCTTAAAATTTTACTATGCTGTTGAGAACAACTAGACCTTTGAAAATGAGTATATGACTAAATGGCTCTCTTTGTGACATTCATCAAATATTTCTATACAATCAAATCCAATGCATTAGATTGGGTTTTTTGGATATATTATGTATTTTAAATGTTACCATTTGAAATCTCAGGGAAATATCCTGGGATATTTCATAGGAAGTTTATATCTATGGGAACATTTTTTACATTATTATTTATTTGAGAGATGATATATCCAATTTACAGCCTATCTGAGGAGGATTTGTTTTTATAATGCCAAAAGAAGCATATTGTATTTTGTGTATTTTCATGTGAAGATTTATAGTTTCATATCACCAAATAATATTATTAATATTATTGCAACATTTAAAAAATATAGTTGTCAAAATAACAAAGTGTTTAGTTTTTGTTATTTTGACAAACATTCTTTTTATAGTATATGATAAAATGTACATGATATAATAATAAACGCAGTTTCAGCATTTTCTTACATAGCTGCAATTTCCTATTTACACATAGAAAAAAGTCAATTTAATATAATTTGTACCTCTTATCACTATTTAATTCATCTATTAGAAATGTGTTTGCTCAGAAAGTAAATTTTTTATATTATTGTGCTAAACTTAATGCCAGTTTGGAATTGATGTCTTCATTTATAAAATGCAAACATGTTATTAACCTAATTTCCACTATATTTTGATAAATTAATTATGAGTCTATGTTACATGTGAAGGGAGAAATCAGCCAATTGTGTTAAAACTAATTGTGTTAAACGTTCTTGGAATAACTACCATCGTGCATTAGAAATTAAGTGGTAGGTTTGAAAACAGCAACTAAACAAACAGCAACAGCTCCCAAAAAATAAAATAAATAAAATTAGAGTATTACTGTAGAATTTGATCCTTTAAAAAATAAATTGTGCATAAACACATCTTTTGCTAGCTGAGCGACTTTGGGTATGTTACTTGCTTTGTGCCTGTTTCCTCTCTGTAAAATATGTGGAATATTACCCACCCATTAGGTTGCTTTGAAAATCAAATAAGGTAATAAATGCAAGTTAATTATATGCTTAGCAATTGCTCAGTATATATTTTCTAATATGATGACGGTGATAAACGTATTTTAATATGGAACGTTTTCTATTGAATGATTTTTCTTCTGACTACTTCCACAAAGCATATTCTTCTTTTTTTCTTTAAAGATGAGCAACTGTAACTTATATTACCATACTGCATACATTAAGGCATTAAGTATTTGCTTTCAGTCTTTTAGTTTTTTATGTTCAAAGAAAAGCAGAGCAGTTACAGCGAAAGTGGGGAAGGAGGGACTGGATATAACCTTACAAACTTCCACTCTTCTGAAGGAACTTTACTAGCTAAATTTTGAGGCTATTTGGAGTACATTTTTAAAACAATTATTCTAAATAATAAGAAAAAATACTTAAAAGTGACGCCTACTATGAATAAACTGTCAAATATTTTGAAATTTGTAAGTTAAAAGCATTCAGTGGTGTTATTCAAAATGTTTTGTGAAAATAAACAACCCCTTCTCAGTAGTTTTACAGAGATTGCTAACATTTAATGACTTTATCCTTTTATAATTCCTAAACTAGAAAATGCTTTCCTTATTTCTACATTTGTTGCTGTAAAATACATGGCTAAAAATAATGGGTGAAAACATCCCCTTTGCCTCCTGAAGCTTCTCTGAAAAGTAACTGACAAAGGCAGATTAATAGGAGAAAAGTCACAACAAATTTATTTGATCATAGTTTTACATGTCATTGAAACCTTTAGATTAAAGACCTGAAGATACAAGTCAAGCTGTCCATTTTTATGCTTAGGTTCTAGAAGCAGGAGCAGCCCTGTAGAAATATGGCTGGACAAAAGTTTATGTTCTAATGTTAATAGGCTGAATGAGGAAACCCAGCAAGACCTGTCTGTTCAGATTCTTTATGGCCTGTCCGTTGTAGGGTTTCTTCCTCCCAGGTACGGAGTAGGACGCCTCTGGAATGAGGGTCTTAATATCTTTATGGCCAGCTGTTACACAAGAAGGTGGGGAAGGTTATAATGATATTTTTAGGCTTTATGGCTGGCTTTGGGAAAAAGGGGTTCTGGTTTCCAAGAGAAAGAAGAATTCTAGTTTCTATGACTTGCCTCAGGTGAGACTGAGGTGAGGCTGAGGGAGAACAGGAGAAAGACTTCAGAGACCTCAGAGAGAGACTTTGCTTCTGAGGCCTTCACTTTGGGGTATCATTTTCTGAGCCCCAACACTGACAACACAGAATAAAACTGGATCCAAGAATTAGGTGTTTAAATAGGCACCATAGTATATGAATTATAATAGTTCAGGTCATGAAGGACTGCTAGAATAAAGAACATAACAATACAATGGATAAAATATGACAAAAAAGTATTTAAATATATTGATGAACTCAAAAACAGCAGGAAATCTCCAGAGACAGAAAGACTCAAGCCCTACAGAGGGCTTCCTGCAGTGGTCTGGGAGGACTTGAAGCATGCATGCTTTCTTATGGGGCTTTGCTAAGGCCCATATAAGGATACAGGAAGGGAGAAAAAGTTATCAGGCCTATGTAAGGCAAGAAGCCTCTCCTATCTGTTCCCAGCATACCAGAAAAGCATAAATCTGCTCACCTCAAAGTGCTGGCCCATCCCTAGACCTGGAATTAGAAACCGCCTGCCATTAGCTGGAGAAATGGCAAGGAAGCTCACATGCATGCCATTGCATTCAGAGAAAACTGGAAACTAAGACCCATCCTACATGTTGACATGGGTCTGAATTTATTTTTTTTAATTTTTATTTATTTTATTTTATTTTATTTTATCAATATACAATGTAGTTGATTTTTGTGACCCTTTACTGAATCCTCCCTCCCCCTCCTTTCCCCCCTCCCGCCCATCAACATCATATCTGTTAACTTGTCTTAATGAGTTCAAGGAATTGTGATTGTTTTCTTCTTTCCCACCCCCCCATTTGTTTGTGTATATGTTTATTTATTTTTAGTTCCCACAAATAAGTGAGAACATGTGGTATTTCTCTTTCTGTTCCTGACTTGTTTCACTTAATATAATTTTCTCTGAGTCCATCCATGTTGCTGTGAATGGTAGCATTTCATTCTTTTTCGTAGCAGAGTAGTATTCCATTGTGTACATATACCACATTTTCCTTATCCACTCATCTGTTGATGGACATTTGGGCTGGTTCCAACTCTTGGCTACAGGAATCCAACCAACACTGAGTAATTAAAATGAAAAATGGTTCTGAGTGTGTGAATCCCCTAGTTTCCCTGCAGAGGCAGATGAAAAACTAGGTGTATTCATCCATTTTAGTGTTACTATAACAGAACACTTGAGACTGGGTAATTTATAAAGAACAAAGGTTTATTTGGCTCACAATTCTGGGACAGCTGTGTCTGCTGCAGGCTTCAGGCTGCTTCTACTCATGACGGAAAGTGACAGGCAGCGGAGGCTGTAGAAGATCACATGGTGAGAGGAAGCAGAAGAGAGCTAAAGGGAGGTGCCAGGGTCCTTCTCATGAGCAAAAACTCACTCAGTACTCCCCTGCCCCACGGGAAGGTCATTAAGCTGTTCATGAGGGGTCTGCCCCCCATGACCCAAACCACTCCCAACATTGTCAAGTTGGGGATTAGATTTCAACACGAGCTTTTTGTCCAAATTCTATCACTAGCATGGAGAGAAATTTCTGCAGTCTGGATTTAGGATTCCCATTAAAAAAAAAAAAAAAAAAAAAGAGTCCCACTGAAGGAACACTTCCTGTTCAGAACACTGCTTCTTACACAAGGCTATTAATAAAATAAAATAAAATCAGCATGTGTGAGAAACAAGAAAATGATCACTCCAAGAACAGGAGACAATAGAGTGTTGGTGTGGTAAAGGTTACTTTAAAAAGTTCATAAAAAGATTTGTATTATCTTTTAATTCTATTTTTCCATAAACTTTTTGAAGTACCCTCATATTTGTTAAAGAGAAAATATAGTAAGAAACCAAAAGTTTGCTGAAAAATTTTACTGTTAAGCAGGAAACTCTAGTAACTCTCCAAGAGGATCTTCGAGGGAAGAGGGATGGGATTTTAAAACCATAATGTCATGAATCATCTCCGTCCTGCATTCAGTAAAGCAAAGTCTCTGAGTGCCACTGCTTGGCTGCTTAGGTAGCATCGGGACTGCTGGAGGTGGCCTACTACTAGATGTGAATGGCATTCTGGAAACGAGCCATCCAGCTGTGTTGGCTTTATACCGGAGGTACCTGAATCAGGATTATACTGTACAATTAGGCCAGCAGGCTGAAAGGCCATGTCAGGATTTATCAGAGAGCATGAGTTAATATTCATAAAACATTTTGGACATTGTGCTTGAGATATAAGCAACTGTAAAATAAAAATGATACAAGAGACAATAAAATAAGTACGCTTAAAATATGAAGCGATGAAAATAAATAAGACAAAATTCAAAAGCACATACTAGATGTCAAAATCTACTTTATAGACATGGAAAAAAATAGACTGGAATAATTGAAAAAATCCATGGTTAAATTAAAGCAGTTTAAAAAATGGAATTATAAAGTAGCAAGTTGGAAGACAGAATGGAAGGACCTACATAAAATGCATCCTGGAAAAACTGTTCATATCTTATAGATTTGTATATTTATCATATAGCCTAGCAAATGGCAACAATATATCTTATTCTAACAAAGCCAGCAAATGGTGACAATTTTCTGAGAAAGAAAAACAAACGTTGTCTTCAGAAATGGACACCTTTTTAAAATTTGCAGAAAGGTAGGTTGGAAATGTTTTGACTAGGGCTGTGAAACCAGTTAATTAATACTCCTGTGTATACTACCTGCTGTACTTCTAGGCAAAGGAGCAGACTTTCCTAATGAAAAAAAAAAATTGCCAGGGTTCCTTTTTAAATGACCCCCAATCATAATCTTGTCTAATCTTAAGAAGCTAAGCAGGGTTGGGCTTGGCTCAATATGAAGATCCAGTAGGAAAGATGTAATTAGAAAAATATAAGACATGGGGGCAGAAAATATGTTGAATAATAAGTGAAGAGAAAAAATAATGGTAGGGAAAATAAATAGCAAAACATAAATATTAAAAAAAAGCAAACATATGGTGGCCAAGAATTTTCTCTTTAGTCAAATAAAAGCACTTTAAAAGTGAGAATTATAAAAATAAGTATAAAATTCAAGGACTTATGTACTCAGAGAAATCATTAAAATTAATGAAAATATTTTTCACCTCACTTCACAATGTTTTTCTTCTTTCATAAAAACTTGACTTAATGATTTATTACTAAATTTAAGTATTTTGCTGTCAAAGAAAACAGAACGAATATGCACTAAAATAAACAGGAAACAGGAAACAAGAACTCACTTTTCGCAGAAATGGCCACTGTGCCAAATGCCTCATGTGTTAACAGGAATATTAAAATGATCTTCACTGGCTGTGATTGCCACCATTTCAACCAGATCCCTTAAACGTGACTATTACTTGGAGAGCTTTAGGGAATGTATGTATGGGAAGAACAAATGTTACGATCATGACATTAATATATACAGTATATTTTATGTATATCTTTATAGGCCCATTTTAATGGATGGTATAAAATTTAAAAAATAATACCTGATGTATAAAGCCATCATCCTCACCCTACACCCCAGATACAATGTGCTATATCAGCAGAATATAATCAAAAGACCAAAATTCAGTTTTATTCTTGCAGCTTATTTAACTTGACTCTCTGAAACATATTTTAATTTCTCTTCATCTTACGTTCCTTTATCACTATTGGGGATATTTTTGTATTGGGCTGCTTAGTGAAACAGTCAATATAAAATGATACAATAATGCTTTCTAATAGAAGGAGTTGACGAATAAAAGAATTGGTGAAAACTAACTGCTTTGTTTGAATGTGATTAAGGGAGTGCTGGAGAATCATGCAAGGGTATAAACTATGTGATCTGATACAGATGTTAATGTTGAGACTAATGGTTAAGAAAGCGCATTTGATTCAATTCAGTTAGGTATATTTTGCAGTCCCCATGATTTTCCCATAAAGTTAAAGCACCTTCTTTTGCATCTGATGAGACTCTTACTACCCTGGGGAGAATGTTTTCCAAAATGTTACTAGTGTCATATACTTTCTTTAATGGTATAAATCAGAAAGCAGGATAAATGGAAATTGGTGTATTTATTCCGCAAGTACTTATTGCCTGCCAAATCATTTATAGAGTCATCGCTAGCTGCTGCAGAGAGAAAAATACAATGTGCTCGCTATCCTCAAGGGCTCTATGTGGACATGAAAACCAAAACATACCTTTGTCCCCTTTTTACTCCCTAAATAGGTAAGTCCTTTAAATGTAGCAGCAGACACAGTCCACAGCATATGAGTAAACCCTACTTTCAACAGTGTTTATTGCCAAAGTGAGAATCTATAGAGATTCCTTCCTTAGTCTGAATTTCATTTGATGCTAAGATATCAAAAGGCATTTTCTGGAATACGAGGGCCTTAGTTTCACATTGCAATTTTTACAATAACATAAAATTATTTTTCTCTTTTAAAATTTTTCCTTGAAAACACTAAAAAACATAATCATTAATAAAATACACCTTAATCCTGTCACTTAAAAAAAGGGTATAGAATGAACTTAGCATCAGGCACCACCTCACTTCCCTCAAAAGTATCACCGAGAGGTGCAGATAACTATTTCAAAGTCAGTTGTCATTGTGTAAGTTTCAAGCATTGATGGGACTTGGCTATTTTTTAATAAAATATTTTATTGAAGCACACAATAATAAGACAAGTGAACAAATTATGTAGTTAATACATTTTTAGTGCTGATCACACCCACAGAACCACCATATGGGGCAAATAAAGAACAATACTAGCTCCCCAGAAGTTCAAGCCATTTCGTACCATGAAAAGTTCAGCAAATCCTCTTCCCACAAAAGAAAGTGTAAAACTGGACAAAGTGATATAAACAATCATTTAAAATCTCTGAAAATTGACCGAGGTGCAAAGTACAAATTGAGAAGTGTTTATTTAAGGAAATCCACTGGTTTGCAGTTAAGAACAGAGGGAATCAGTGGCATTTAACCAGACTGTGATCCTGCTCCACTTTCTGCACACACAAACACACACGCATGCACACAGACACACACAGCTCTGTGTTGCAGAAAGACTATTCCTGGCAAGTGAAACAGATCATGAGAACTTCAACTCTTGGGCTCGCTACCCTGGAGCTCTAGTTCTGCGAAGCAGGAGTTTAGTCCAGCCTCTCCTCTTGTGTATTGTAATTTCACAATTTGACTTTGAGAAACCTTGCACCCATTTTACCATCCATTTACTTACTGGTTCAACCCCAGTATGCTTGTAAAGCAATTTCAGAGTTTTTAACCCATATCATCGTGAGAAAAAACAGGTTGAGTACAATGTATATATACCATTCCTGTAATCTTTGACCTCCAGTTTCCAGTCAAAACACCCTTTTCCAAAGTTACTTAGATCAGCCCCTTCCCACCATGTTCTTCAGTGAAGTTATGGCATACATCTGCATTACAATTAGGTTTATTTGTCACAGCTGACCTTCTGTCTTGGGATCCCATAATATCATGGCTGGTTTTTAAAAATAATTTGCATCCATTAACGTTTACTCTTTATACTATCCAGTTCCCATGCTTTTCTCTAATGCATAGTGTCTTGTATCCACCACTACAGTACCAGTCAGACTTGTCTCATCACCCTAACAAATCCTCTTCACCTCCTTTTGTCATATGTTCCACTTTCCCCAAACTCCTGCTAGTCACTCATCTGTTTTCCTTCCCCATAATTTTGCCTTTTTCAGAATGTCAGATGAATGGAATCACACAGCATGTAGACTTTGCAGTATGGCTTTTTTCACTTTGCTAACCATTGCATGTAAGTTTCATTTATATAGCTTGGTAAATCAATAACTCATTGCTATTTATTGCTGAATGGTATTCCTCTGTATATATACACCACAATTTTCTTACCCATTCACCTGTTTCCAGATGTTAACTGTTCCAAGCAAAGCTCCCATGGACATTCACATGAAAGTCTTCTGTGGACATGTGCTTTCATTTCTCTTGTGTAAATACCTAGGAGTGTGATGTTAAGATCATATGGTGTATGGTGTATGTTTTTATTTATTTATTTATTTATTTTAAATTTTAACTTCTCAATATACATTGCACTTGATTTTCATGACCCTTTACCCATTCCTTTTTCCCCCTCCCTTTCTCCCTTCCCCCCATACATCATATCTGTTCACTTGTCTTAACAAGTTCAAGGAATTATGTTTTAAGTTTATAAGAAACTGCAAAACTTTTTTCCAAAGTGATGTTAATATCTTTTTATTATCAGCAATGAATGAGGGGTCTAGTTGCATCATATCCTAAGACTTGGTATGATCAGTCTTTTAAATTTTAGCTATTTTAACAAATGTGTAGTGATATTTTGTTGTTATTTTAACTTGAATTTCTCAGTGAAAAAAGACTTTAAACATCTCTTCATTTATTTGCTTGTCATCTACATATCTTCTGATGAGCTGTCTGTGCAGACCTTTTGCCAATCATTACATTGGATTGGTAGTTTCCTTATTATTGATTTCGTGAGTTCTTTATATTTGTATATTCTAGGTAAAGTCTTTTATCTCATTATGTGTTGCAAACATTCTTTTCAGGTCTGTGGCTAGTCTCTATCCTAATAGTGTTTTGAATAACAGAAGTTTTAAGTTTTGATATCATGCATTACCTGACATCCAGTATCAAGAGAACTGTTGCTTCATATATTTTTTCTGATTCTTGGTTGTTTCGCATGGAGGGCAAATCTGGTCCCTGTTCCTTCATTTTGTTTGAAAGTCCTTGTTTGCTACATATTTGGTGGATATGTGAGTATTGAGCCCATTTTTGTCTGGCATACTTACCAAACCTTAAAATGTTTATTTATATATGGTTAATGTCAAGTTATCTAGACACTAGATAATTGGATAAGGAAACTGTGGTATATACACACCGTGGAATTCTAGGATAAGGAAACTGTGGTATATACACACCGTGGAATTCTACTCTGTCCTGAAAAAGAATGAAATTCTCCCATTTGCAACAACATGCATGAGCCTGGAGAACTTATGTTGAGTGAAATAAGCAAAGCACAGAGGTATAAATACCGCATGTACTTACTCATATCTTGGAGCTAAGAGAGAAAGAATGAAGGAAAGAAAGACCACAGTAGTGTGGTGGACTTGCAGAGGGAGAGAACATTCCTTGGGCTACAAAGTGGAGTGGGGGGGAAATGGGGAGGGAGAGGGAGGTAGCAGATAATTGGGTGGGGGACACATGGTACAAATGCAATTTGTAATGAGTATGCTGCCAGTATGAATCTGGCCTTCACATCATGGGCACAAGGAGTGACAATCAGCTTTGTATCTCATGAATATTCATAAGCAATAAAAATATGTTAAAAGATAGATTCTTGATAATAGGCTTATTACATGGTAAAGATAGTTGCTTCTGGCCAATAATTAAACCCACCCTAGCTTATTTAACTTTACATTGATTTACTTAACACATTTGATCAGTCGTTAAAAACTATGCAAGCAATTTGAACACATCTCAGATGTGGATGCTAGTCTAACTGGAATGAAATGATATCTCAATGAGGTTTTGATTTGCATTTCCCTGATAATTAGTGACATTGAACATTTTTTTATGCACCTGTTGGCCATTTGCATGTCTTCCTTTGAAAAATGTTTATTTAGCTACTTTGCCTATTTTTAAAAATTGGATTATTATTATTTATTTATTTTTACTGTGAAGATGTTTGAGTTCCTTATATATTCTGGATATTAATCCTTTGTCAAATGCATAGTTTGCAAATATTTTCTCCTCTTCAATAGGTTGTCTTTTCACTCTGTTGATTGTTTCCTTTGCTTTGCAGAAGCTTTTTAGTTTGATATGATCCCATTTGTCTATTTTTCTTTTGTTGCCTATACTTTTGGCATCTTATTCATAAAGTCTTTGCCCTGTCCTACCTTCTGAAGTGTTTTCCCTATGCTTTCTTTTAGTAATTTTATGGTTGCAGGATTTATACTTAAGTCTTTAATTAATTTTGAGTTGATTTTGGTATATGGTGAGAAGTACAGGTATAGTTTCATTCTTCTGCATGTGCAAGTCCAATTTTCTCAGTACTGTTTATTGAAAAGGCAGTCTTTTTCCCAATGTATGTTCTTGGTGCCTTTGTCAGAGATCAGTTGGCTATAAGTATGTGGGTTGATTTCTGGGTTTTCTATTCTCTTACATTGGTGCAAATGTCTGTTTTTATGCCAGTACCGTGATGTTTTGTTTGCTATAGCTTTGTAGTATAGTTTGAAGTTGGGCAATGTTATGCCTCTGGCTTTATTTTTATTTATTTATTTTTTGCTCAGGATTGCTTTGGCCATTTGTGGTCTTTTGTTGTTCCAAATGAATTTTAAAATTGTTTTATTCTATTTCTGTGATGAATATCATTGGTATTTTAATGAGGATTACATTGAATCTGTAGATGGCTTTGGGTAATGTGGACATTTTCACAATGTTCATTCTTCCAATACAAGAACATGGAATATCTTTCCACCTTTTTACATCTTCTTTAATTTCTTTTAGTAGTGTTCTGTAGTTCTCATTGTAGAGATCTCCCACCTCCTTGGTTAAATTTACCCCCAGGTATTTTACTTTTTTGTTGACTATTGTAAATGGGCTTGCTTTCTAGATTTATTTTTCTGCTAGTTTGTTATTGGAGTATAAAAAATGCTACTGATTTTGAGGTGTCAATTTTATATACTGCAACATTATTGAAATTGTTAGTCAGCTCTAAGAGTTTTTTGGTAGATTCTTTAAGATTTTCATTATGTAGGATCATGTCATTTTCAAAGAGGAACAGTTTGAATTCATCCTTTGCAATCTGGATGTCCTTTATTTCTTTCTCTTGCCTGATTGCTTTGGCTATTGCTTCCAATACTTTGTTAAATAGGAGTGGTGAGAGTGAGCATCTTTGTCTTGTTTGTGTTCTTAACATTCAGGTTGATATTGGCCATTAGTTTGTCATATATGGCTTTTATTGTGTTGAGATACTTTCTTTTTATACCTACTTTGCTGAGAGCCTTTGTCATAAAGCAATGTTGAATTTTTTTGAGTACATTTTCTGCATCTATTGAGATAATCACATAGTTTTTGTTCTTGATTTTGTTGATGTAGTGTATCAAATTTATTGACTTGTGTATTTTGAACCATGCTCGCATCCATGTTATGAATCCCACTTGATTGTGGGTTTTTGATGTATTCTGACTGCTAATTCTGTGTTGAGGAATTTTGCATCTATGTTCATCAGAGATATTGGCCTCTATATGCGAATGATTATGAATACCTGGAGGAAATGGATAAATTTCTGGACACATATAAACTACCAAGACTGAACCAAGAAGAAATAGAAAACCTGAACGGACCAATAACAATGACAAGATTAAAGCAGTAATCAACAGACTCCCCACAAAGAGTAGCCCATGACTAGATGGCTTTACTGCTGAATTCTGTGAAACCTTTAAAGAGGAATTTATGTCAATTCTGTTCAAACTATTCCAAAAAATTGAAACAGAGACCATTTTTCCAAACTCATTCTATGAGGCCAGCATCACCCTGATACCAAAAACAGACAAAGATACAACAACAAAAAAGAAAACTATGGGCCAATATCCCTGAAGAACATAGATGCAAAAATCTTCAAGATAATATTAGGACCTAAAGCTCCTCTCTCAGCATTGGAAAGATCTTTTAGGCAACATATCAACAAAGAAACACAGGATTTGAACTACACTTCAGACCAATTGGACCTGGGCAGAGTGGCTGTCCTTGATTTCTGCCTAGGAGGACCCTGGATATTGTTGTCTTGCCTGCTTCTGAGCAGAGGCAGGTGCTTCCCTTGGCTCCTGAGTAGGACCCCAGGCATTGCTGTCTTGCCTGATTCTGGGTGGAGGGCTACAATATATATTTTAAAATAATTTGATTCCCTCTTCATATAATTGTATCCCACTTTATATGTAGTGAAATGATTCCATAATGGTATATTGCCTGTTCCTCCCTTCCAGCCCTTCTGCCATCGTTATCATATATTATCTATTATCTTCAAGTTGAAACTGGAACTTAAAATTCATATGTCAGTTGTGAGGCACTATGCCTTTCTATACATGGGTTTGATTACCTCAGATCCTTGTGTCTCTCAAATCTTTATCTTCTTTGTCTTTTCCTCTGAAATTCAGATTGTTTGCTCTTCATCTCTTTTATCATATCCCAAAGACACTACAGGTCCACTATCATAAAAACAGAATTCATAGTGTTGTCCATCTCTCCTTGTAATCTTCCTTATCTCAGGTAACGGTCTTCCCAGAGATCAAACCTGAAATATCCCTAGACTATCTGTTGTATCTCCACATGTAATCATTTATCAAGTATCCCTAAATAATTTTATTTTGCTCCCACAACTCATATAACTATTGCTCTAGGTAAGAGCTTTTACATCTCTTACTTGTGTATATTTTATCTTCCATCCTCTAGCCTTAATGATATCAAGCATATTTTTTTCTTCTGAAACACAAGTCTATTCATGCCACCTTCTCTGACACCTCTGAGGTTTTGCAAGTGCTGCTTTCCTTACCGAAAACACACTTCCTCCTGTTGAAATGAGAAGTTTTCTTTCTTATAAGCCCTTAGCTGACTGCAAATCATCCTGCAAATTTCTTCCAACACATTTTCCTCCAGAAATACATTATAAAGCTCCATGGATAAACTAAGTGCTCCACAGGAGCTGTCAGAGCACCAGACTCATACCTGTCTCACAATGATCCCACAATGCTTCAAAAATGTTTATACATAGGCCGCTATTCTGAAAAATAACTTCTTCAGATCAAATAGTCTTTTATGCTTGTCTTTGTATCTCCAGCATTTTAGCTGATTTGTGTTTCCTTCTAACACAAGATCGGAGTAAATAAAAAGAGATAACAAGCAATTATAACTACTGAGTTCCAACATCATTGTTCCAAAGATTCTGGCAGGATTCTCACTAAAGTTCACATAAGTGTGGTCACTGGATTTAGTGGGTTTAGTTTGGGGCTACTTTAGTTTGAACTTTCTTAATGCTTATGTATTCCAACATAGAATGGTATATCTGAGTAAAGAAAGTTATTTTTTTTCTTGCTTCTCCAGTTCTAAAACACACCAGGATGCTCCAGCTCTCACTACTAAGACAAGTGGATGTCAGAGTCTGGCTTTCCTGCATGGCTCATTCTGACCCACCATACTCTGGTTCAGCTCCCCAGACTAATTATGCTCAAGTGGGTGGGGGCTGGTATATCCTGACAACTGTCTCCTGGGAGCTATGTGGTCAGAGTTATTTTACTGGTGGTTGCACAAGACAGACAATTGTCAGGATTACTGAGGCAGAAGGGTTGTTATTTATTCTTCAAACATTTCACAATTATTTCATTTTCTTCTCAGCTTCACACTTTGTCATTAAAGACATTTAAACTTACTTAGACTTCCATATAAGAAATAATTGTGGATTATTAAGTAATTTCCTGACACAGCATGATGCATTTTAAATTATGTCAATGGGAGTCAAGAGGTTTAAGAGTAGAGGAATTATCACATTGAAGTCAGGTCCGGTGTAGGTGGCAGGCACAAGAGCTTATCTGTCAGGTTCCTTCAGTTGTCACCTGTCATTTTTCCATCCTGTGCAGCTCTGTTGAGCACAGACTGCCAATACCTTGGTTTGTCAGAAGCATTTATCGTATCACACAATATGCATGACTGTAGTCAATCATTTTTCCCAGTTAGTGGGATAGACATCAGTGCCAATCTCTAAATGCAGTAAACACTACACTGCCCACTCTACTCTCTTAATTAATGTTCATAACTTGGTCTAAGAAAAATGCAAAATGGCACCATCATTCTAAAATGGGTGCACTTTACATGTGTAAAAACAATAAATTAACAATGTCTGTCAGGGAACAGGAAAAATAAAATTAAAAAGATGTGCTTAAAGATTACTTAGAAAATATTACAGATGTCCTATTTTTAAATCTGTTCTATACATTGTAGTTTTCCACAGTTTTGGGGAAAACATAATCATATATGAGTTATAACGGTTTGTTTGCTCTCTCGGTAATATACTCTGTCACCTAATATTTGGAGGAAAAAGGATTATGGAACTCTTTTCTGATTCATGCAACTGAATCACTATTTTAAAATTTCTGGTGCAGTTCATTTCATACCTGGACTGAGACTGTGTGATAGATTCGTTAGGTTCTAGGTTACCATAGCAACAAGTCATTATTTCCAAAAGTAATTTGACACATCTCAAGATTTTGGTCCTTCTGTATATGGTGCTACAAAGAAAAAGTGTTAGTAACTTTAGAAATATTTCTAATAGAGGCAGCAAGGGAAAACTACAATATTTTCCTTCAAAGCTGCTAGCTCTAGAGGAAACTAATTGAGATTTTTAGGAAAAGTAGTCTATAAGGGCATAAACCATACTGACACCACATTTTTTTTTCAAATCTTGCAGGTTTTGTGGAAATATACACAGTGATTGGTTGCATTTTTTCATTTAAAACTAAACAATGAAATGTAAACCATAAGCCTATTTGAAGCTTCACCTCTTATATCTTATTTATGACAAATCATATTACTGGTCTTTTACCATCAGACAAGTCAGTTGCAGAGCTTTACCTACATTTTATCATCTAATAATCTACCTTTTGTCTTGAAGACTGAAAGATAAAGATCAGACAAAATATTCTATAAGAAGATGGTTTGATTATACACTGATAGGTCCACCTGGTAATTATTTTCTAGTTACCAAGGCATCAAAGATATGCACCATTTCTTACATTTCAGAAAGTGATCGGCTAAAGATAAATGATTTCAGTAAAGTTGCAGGATACAAAATCAACATGCAAAAATTAGTAGCATTTTTTTACTCCAACAACAAACTAGCAGAAAAAGAAATCAAGAAAGCTAGCTCATTTACAATAGTCAATAAAAAAATAAAATACCTAGGAATCAATTTAATGAAGTAGGTGAAAGATCTCTACAGTGAGAAGTACATCACTGCTGAAAGAAATTAAAGAGGACACAAAGAGGGCGCGGAGTAGCTGAGGTGGAAAAGGCGGCCACTGGGCCTCAGGCAGCCAGGAAACTTGTGGACCTTGCTCTCGCCATCATTAAGGGAGGACCGCTGCTGCTGGCCGGTTGTGGGGGCTGACCGCCACTTTGCCCTCGGCAGGAGAGGCTGCCTCATTTACAGGCAACAGCTTTGAAGTGTGGAGCAGGAAAAGAACTGTTTCTTAGCTGCAAAAGCGAGTCTCTAAAAAGGGAACACGGCGCCAGGGCTGCTGTGGATGCAGACAGGATTCCGGAGGCCGGGGCCGCACTGAAGGCAGCCAGCGGCCCTATTCAGGATTCGAGGTTTCAGGCCGGAATAAAGGAAGATTCCTGGGAGCGCCCGAGCCGCGCCACGGGACTGACTGAACAGCCTGAGGCGGCAGCGGCCAAGAATGGGGAAGGCGACAAACCAGAGGCAGAGAGTGAGTGCCCGACCTGGCACAGCCCTGTGAGTGACCCCTGGCCCAGCCCTGCTTGGGGGGCTGACGCCCACCCAGCTTCCACCTGCATCACCGGGTCACTCACCGCCCTGGGGCTGCCTCCATTTTCCCAGGTGCTGGCAGCTCCAGCCCGGCCCGGCTCAGCTCCTCACTGAGCCTTCCCACTTGCTTGCCCCGGTGCGGGGTTTTCCAGAGCCTGCAGGCCGGCCTTCCCTCCCAGTCCCTCTGCGTTTCTCTGGCGGGGCTGGTGGCGTGGGGCATCCCCAGCTAGTGTCAGGAGGGCAAGGAAGTACGGGCGGGGACGACTGTCACTCCACCACACCCTGGACTGTGGCCCCCAATAAACTTCCTGTTACTGGGAGGCAGATACCATCTCTGTGGCCACCAGTTCGGAAAAAAAGCCTAACCAAATTCTGGTTGGGAATAGTGTGGTAGGAGAGTTCCCAGGTCCACTTGAACCTGCCAGATAGCTAGCTGCAGGTGGGCGCTAGACTCAGTCCATGCCAGGGGGATACAAAGGTGAACAAGTCCCGAGAAAGATCTACACAGTGCTACAAAGGCACCCAGAGCGACTGGTCGTCTGTGCCTACCAGAAACCTGGTAGACTTCCTGGGCGAGGCGGTGCTGAGCAGGGTCTTGAAGGCCCAGCTGATAGACGAGGGTTGCAGAAGACACGCCCCAGCCCAGCACAGTGTGCACAGAGTGGGGAGACATGCGGCCAGGGAGGCAGAGACTCGAGAGAAACCACACACCCTATGGGGTCGCCACTGCATGATCCAACAGCCTGGGCCAGAGCACACAGAACAGGGAGAAGTCCTGCACAGGAAGTGAAAGCTCAACAGAGATCACACACCCTGCGGTATGTGATCCAGCAGCCCAGCAGAGTCCAAGCTGACCAGAAAGGTGGCTCCCCGGAGAGGCCCAAGACCTGAGGCAACCATACACATAAGGCACTAGAGGCCAACTAAGCAGTCACGGAGGTAGCCATACCAAATTGGCAACCACAGCAACATCTTAGTTAGTTATTAGTCTCAAACCGGTGGACTGTGAAACCCCCTGCCACAATGAATAAACATCAAAAAAAAAGATACCAGAAATACAAAAAATCAAGAAAGTACACCACCAAAAGTTAATAAATCTCAAACTCTAGATCCTATAGAACAAGAAGCCCTTGAAATGACTGACAAGGAATTTCGAGTGATAATTCTAAGGAGACTGAATGAGATACAAGAAAACTCAGCTAGACATCATGATGAAATGAGGAAAAGTATACAGGATCTGAAAGAGGAAATGTACAAGGAAATCAATGTCCTGAAAAAAAATGTAGCAGAACTTGCTGAACTGAAGAAGTTATTCAGCGAAATAAAAAATACAACGGAGAGTTTAACCAGCAGGCTTGTCGAAGTTGAAGAGAGAACCTCTGAACTTGAAGATGGGCTGTTTGAAATAACACAAGCAGACAAAAAGGAAGAAAAAAGAATCAAGGACATTGAAGAAAATCTGAGAGAGATATCAGACAACTTTAAGCGCTCAAATATCCGAGTCATGGGTATTCCAGAAGAGGAGGAACATGGAGATTCCATTGAAAACATATTCAGAAAAATAGTGGCAGAAAACTTCCCAGGTATAGGAAAAATCACAGATCTTCAGATCCAGGAAGCTCAACGATCTCCAAACATATTCAACCCAAAAAGGCCTTCTCCAAGACATGTTATAGTCAAATTGGCAAAACTCAGTGACAAAAAGAGAATCTTAAAAGCTGCAAGAAAGAAGCATCAAATCACTTATAAGGGAGCCCCAATTAGGCTAACATCAGACTTTTCATCACAAACCCTAAAAGCTAGAAAGGAATGGGATGATATATTCAAAATATGGAAAGACAAAGATTGCCAGCCAAGAATACTCTACCCTGCAAGGCTATCCTTCCGAAATGAAGGGCAAATAGTATATTTCTCAGACAAACAAAAACTGCGGGAGTTCACTACCACACGACCACCCTTACAAGAAATCCTCAAGGGAGTACTGGGTTTGGTTCCTGAAAAATAACTATCACTGCCATAAAAACCCAAGAAAAATCAACACCCACTAGTATAATAAAAATGGCATTCATGAAGAGAAAACAAGCAAACAAAAACGCTATCTACAACCTAAGGAACCAGCAAACACAGAAACCAAACAGTAAATCAGAAAGCAAGGAACAAAAGACACCTAAGACAACCAAACAACCAATAAAATGCTAGGAATCAATCAACACCTTTCAATAACAGCTCTTAATGTAAAATGCTTAAATTCCCCAATCAAAAGACACAGACTGGCTGACTGGATCAAAAAGGAGGACCCAACTATATGCTGCCTACAAGAGACCCACCTCACCCATAAAGATTCACAAAGACTAAGAGTGAAAGGATGGAAAAAGATTTACCATGCAAACAGAAAAGAAAAACGAGCTGGAGTAGTTATTCTTGTATCTGACAAAATAGACTTTAAACTAAAAACCATAAAAAGAGACAATGAGGGACACTAGTTAATGATAAAAGGACTGATCCATCAAGAAGACATAACAATCATAAATATGTGCGCACGCAATGTTGGTGCAGCCAGATTTATAAAACAAACTCTATTAGACCTAAAGAAGGAAATAGACACTAATACCATAATAGCAGGGGACCTGAACACCCCACTGTCAATATTAGACAGATCATCTAGGCAAAGAATCAGTAGAGAAACACAAGATCTAAACAAGACTCTAGACCAATTGGAATTGGCAGATATCTACAGAACATTCCATCCAACAACCTCAAAATATTCATTCTTCTCATCAGCACATGGTTCGTTCTCCAGGATAGATCACATATTAGGTCACAAATCAAGTCTCAATAAATTCAAAAAAATTGGAATTATCCCATGTATTTTCTCAGACCACAATGGATTAAAACTAGAAATTAATAACAAACGAAACTCTGGAAACTATGCAAACACATGGAAATTAAACAGCATTCTACTTAATGACATATGGGTCCAAGAAGAAATCAAGCAGGAAATCAAATAATTTATTGAAACTAATGAAAACAATGATACATCATACCAAAACCTGTGGGATACTGCAAAAGCAGTACTAAGGGGGAAATGTATTGCATTAAACGCTCACTTCAGAAGAATGGAAAGATGGCAAGTGAACAACCTAACACTTCACCTTAAAGAACTAGAAAAACAGGAACAATCCAAACCTCAAGTTAGCAGACGGAAAGAAATCATTAAGATCAGAGCAGAACTGAATGAAATGGAAAACCAAAAAACAATTCAAAAGATCAACAAATCAAAAAGTTGGTTTTTTGAAAAGATAAATAAAATTGACAAACCATTAGCATGGCTAAGAAAAAAAAGAAGAGAGAAGACTCAAATAACAAAAATTAGAAATGAAAAAGGTGATATTACAACTGATTCATCTGCAGTACAAGGAATCTTTCGAGACTACTATAAACAGCTATATGCCAACAAATTTGAAAATCTGGAGGAAATGGATAAATTTCTGGACACACACAAGCTCCCAAAACTGAACCACGAAGACGTAGAAAGTTTGAACAGACCAATAACAATAAAGGAGATTGAAGCTGTTATCAGAAGGCTCCCAACAAAGAAAAGCCCAGGACCAGATGGATTCACAGCAGAATTTTACCAAACATTCAAAGTGGAATTGACACAGATTCTTTACAAACTTTTCCAAATGATAGAAACGGTCGCAAATCTCCCGAACTCATTCTATGAAGCAAACATCATCCTGATACCAAAACCAGGTAAATATATAACCAAAAAAGAAAACTACAGGCCGATATCCTTGATGAATATAGATGCAAAAATCCTCACTAAAGTACTAGCAAACAGAATACAGCAACACATACGTAAAATTATTCACCACGATCAAGTGGGATTCATCCCAAGGATGCAAGGTTGGTTCAACATACACAAATCAATAAATGTGATACACCATATTAATAAAGTCAAACACAAGGACCACATGATCATCTCTATAGATGCTGAAAAAGCATTTGATAAAATTCAACACTCATTCATGACAAAGACCCTCAATAAGTTAGGTACAGAGGGAAAGTATCTCAACATAATTAAAGCCATATATGACAAACCCACTGCCGATATCATCCTGAATGGGGAAGAGCTGAAAGCTTTTCCTTTAAGAACAGGAACTAGACAAGGATGCCCACTCTCACCACTTCTATTCAAAGTAGTGTTGGAAGTCCTAGTCAGAGCAATCAGAGAAGAGAAGGAAATAAAGGGCATCCAGATTGGAAAAGATGAAGTCGAACTGTCCCTGTTTGCAGATGACATGATCCTATATATAGAACAGCCTAAAACCTCTACAAAAAAACTCTTGGAATTGATAAATGATTTCAGCACAGTAGCAGGATACAAAATCAACACACAAAAATCAGAAGCATTTCTTTTCTCCAATAGTGAACATGCAGAACGAGAAATCAAGAAAGCCTGCCCATTTACAATAGCCACCAAAAAAATAAAATACTTAGGAATTGAGTTAACCAAGGAGGTGAAAAATCTCTATAATGAGAACTACAAACCACTGCTGAGAGAAATTAGAGAGGATACAAGAAGATGGAAAGATATCCCATGCTCTTGGATTGGAAGAATCAACATAGTGAAAATGTCCATACTACCCAAAGTGATATGCAAATTCAATGCAATCCCCATCAAAATTCTAAAGACATTTTTCTCAGAAATGGAAAAAACTATCCAGACATTTATATGGAACAATAAAAGACCACGCATAGCCAAAGCAATGCTGAGCAAAAAAAATAAAGCTGGAGGCCTAACACTACCTGTGTTTAAGCTATACTACAAAGCTATAATAACCAAAACAGTATGGTACTGGCATAAAAACAGACACACTGACCAATGGAATAGAATAGAGAATCCAGAAATCAACCCCCACACTTACTTCCATCTGATCTTTGACAAAGGCACCAAGCCTATTCACTGTGGAAGGGACTGCCTCTTCAGCAAATGGTGCTGGGATAACTGGATATCCATATGCAGGAGAATGAAACTAGATCCATACTTCTCACTGTATACTAAAATCAATTCAATATGGATTAAGGATTTAAATATACACCCTGGAACAATAAATCTTCTTAAAGAAAACATAGGAGAAACACTTCAGGAAATAGGACTGGACACAGACTTCATGAATACGACCCCAAAAGCATGGTACCAAAGGAAAAATAAACAAATGGGATTATATCAAACTAAAAAGCTTCTGCACAGCAAAAGAAACAATTAACAGAGTTAAAAGACAACCAACAGAGTGGGAGAAAATATTTGCAAAATATACATCTGACAAAGGATTAATATCCAGAATATATAAGGAACTCAAACAACTTTACAAGAAGAAAACTAGCAACCCAATTAAAAAATGGGCAAAAGAGCTAAGTAGGCATTTCTCTAAGGAAGATATACAAATGGCCAACAGACATATGAAAAAATGCTCAACATCACTCAGCATCCGGGAAATGCAAATGAAAACCGCACTGAGATACCATCTAAGCCCAGTTAGGATGGCTAAAATCCAAAAGACTATGAAAGATAAATGCTGGCGAGGTTGCGGAGAAAAAGGAACTCTCATACATTGTTGGTAGGACTGCAAAATGGTGCAGCCTCTATGGAAAATGGTATGGAGGTTCCTCAAACAATTGCAGATAGATCTACCATACGACCCAGCTATCCCACTGTTGGGAATATACCCAGAGGAATGGAAATCATCAAGTCAAAGGTATACCTCTTCCCCAATGTTCATTGCAGCACTCTTTACAGTAGCCAAGAGTTGGAACCAGCCCAAATGTCCATCATCATATGAGTGGATACGGAAAATGTGGTACATGTACACAATGGAATACAACTCAGCTATAAAAACGAATGAAATACTGCCATTTGCAACAACATGGATGGACCTTGAGAGAATTATATTAAGTGAAACAAGTCAGGCACAGAAAGAGAAATACTACATGTCCTCACTCATTGGTGGGAGCTAAAAATTAATATATAAATTCACACACACACACACACACACACCCAAAACCAGGGGGGGGAAGAAGATATAACAACCACAATTACTTGACGTTGATACGACAAGCTAACAGAAAGGACAGTGTTGGGGTGGAAGGGGGGAGGGAGGAGGGAGGGAGGTTTTGGTGATGGGAAGCAACAATCAGCCACAATGTATATCGACAAAATTATATTTTAAAAAAAGAGGACACAAAGAGATGGAAAGACATTCCATGCTCTTGGATTGGAATAATTAGCAATGTGAAAATGCCCACATTACTCAAAGTGATCTACAGATTCAGTGCAATTACCAGTAAAAAACCAATGACATTTTTCACAGAAACAGGAAAAACAATTCTAACATTCATATGGAATAATAAAAGACCCCACATAGCCAAAGCAATCCCAAACACAGAATAGCTGGAGGCATTACACTATCTGACTTCAAATTATATTACAAAGCTATAGTAACCAAAATAGCATGCTAGTGGCATAAAAACAGACACTCAGACCAGTGGAACAAAATAGAGAACCCAGAAATAAATCCACATACTTACAGCCAACTGATCATCAACGAAGGCACCAAGGACATACATTGGGGAAAAGTCTGCCTCTTCAATAAATGGTGGTGGGAACACTGGACATCCTAAGGTATAAGAATGAAACTAGACCTGTACCTTCCACCGTATATCAAAATCAACTCTAAGTGGATTAAAGACTTAAATATAAACTCTTAAAAGAAAACACAGTGGAAACACTTCATGAAGTAGGACTGGGCAAAGACTTTATGAATAAGACCCCAAAAGTATAGGCAACAAAAGAAAAAATAAACAAATGGAATTCCATCAGACAAAAATGTTTCTGCACAGCAAAAGAAAAAATTAATAGAGCAACCTAATTAAAAGACAACCTGTAGAATGGGAGAAAATATTCATAAGCTATGCATCTGACAAGGGATTAATATCCAGAATATACAAGGACCTCAGACAAATTAACAGTAGAAAAACAAATAACCCAATTAAAAAATGGACAAAAGAGCCAAATAGGCATTTGTGAAAGGAAGACATACAAGTGTCCAACAGACACATGAAAAAATGCTAAACCTCACTAAGCATCAGGGAAATGCAAATCAAAACCATATTGAGATGTCATCTCACCTCAGTTAGACTGGCTATCATCAAAAAGAGAGAATAAGAAATGCTGGTGAGAATGCAGAGAAAAGGGAACCCTCCTACACTGTCGGTGAGACTGTAAATTAGTGAAGCCAATTAGGGAAAACTGTATGGGCAGTTCCTCAAACAATTACAGATAGAACTGGCATAAAATCCAACAATCTCACTTCCGGGTATATACCCAAAGGAATGGAAATCATCATGTCTAAGGCATACCTGCATTTCCATGTTTATCACAGCTTTATTTACAATAGCCAACATATGGAACCAATGTAAACATCCATCAATATACAATTGGATAAGGAAAATGTGGTGTATATACGCAATGGAATACTACTCTACTGTAAAAATGGATGAAATTCTTCCATTCACAGCAACATGGATGAACTTAGAGAAAATTATGTTAAGTGAAATAAGCTAGGCACAGAGCATGAAATACCACATATCCTCACTCATAAGTGGGAACTAAAAAAGTAAACAAATAAAAAAGAAAGATATACTAATCACAATAATACATTTAACTTACAAAAGGAAAGAATAGAACTGAGGTCACCAGAGGTGGGAAAGGGGAGGGGTGGTTAACGAGAAATTGGTAAAGGGTGACAAAAAATTATTACATTTTTTAATTTTAAATATTCTAATTATTCTGGTTTGAGGACCATATATTGCACAGAGATATTGGTATTCAGTGCTGTATCCCAAAGATATGCACAATCAATTATGTTTCAATAAACAAAATAAAATAAAATCTGGGATCTAAATAAATGAACAAAGTAATCCCTCATGTGTAAGGCATTGTATTAGATTTTTTTTTGCATAGGATTAATTGAATTTTGGCCACAAATCTATGATGTTGGCGATATGATTTCTATTTTCTAAATCTATAAATTTAAATTTAGTAAAATCAAATACATTTTCAGTAGTGCTGTTTATCCATCATCAGAGATAAAGGGCCCCTGCAAAGTAGACTTTGTACAGGAGCAAAGGAGATGAGTGGAAGAGGGGTTCTGTCATGGAGGGGCATTATTTCTAAACTAAACAATTTTGGCCTATTGATAATTTATCAAGAATAAGCACAACTTTTACGTAGTATTATTATACACATATATGAAAAATAGGTATGAGGGTACTTCAAAAAGTTTATGGAAAATGGCATTAAAAGATATTACGAATCCTTCCATGAACTTTTTGAGGACTCCTCATATTACCTAAACTGATTTTTATTTTCAGCAAAGGAATTGTTATGAAACTATGATATTAATCAAACAAATAAACATATTATTAATCAGAATCTCCTCTACAATGGAGGTCGAATTATTTTCATACTAGGTTGTAAGCTTGATGAAGTCAGCAGTATGACAGCATTCATTTTTATATTCTTATATGTGCTTGGCTCAATGACTCAATATATTTAATGAATTGGCAAGTTTCCTTGGTCCTTTATTTAGGTGACAAGGTATATTTCAGTGGCTAAGGTATATTTCAGTGGCTAAAAAATAAGAAAATGAATATACTGTAACATTTCTGCATACTTGTATTTATCTTACCACACATAAATTATATTATTGGGTCTTTCTCCCCCACTCTATTGTAAACTCTTTTAGGGAAGGGGTGATGTTTATTCCTTGTTGTATTATCAAAGTCTGGCAAATGAATTATCACATGAAGATTGCACAAAAATATTTGTTGAGTTAATAAATAAATCATTTGGTTTTATTGTATATGATTTAAAAGAGAAGGGAAATATTTTAAATACAATAAACTATTGATCATCCTATACCACAATTTTTCTATTTAGTTTACTCAACAAGTATTTAATTGAGTGGCATAAAAAACAGAACTTAACAATGTGAACCAAAGATTAAGTAATTAAATTGGAGAATATATGTTTATAGTTACATATTGAAGTTTTTTTTTAATCAGCCTTTAGACAAAAGGAACACATAAAATACATGCTGCATTCAATAAAAATATAAAAGAAATACAAAGACAAATATGATGGTTATATGATGGTTAATCTTAGGTGTCGACTTGATTGAATTAAAGATTATCTAGAAAGCTGGTAAAGCAGTATTCTTGGGTGTGTCTGTGAGGCTACTTCTGGAAGAGATTGGCATTTGAGTCAGTGGCATGAGTAAGGAAGATCTGCCCTTCATTCAGGGTGGGTAGGCACCTTCCAATTGGCTGAAGGTGTGGATAGAATAAAGACAGAGGAAAAGAGAATTCTCTTTCTCTTCTGGAGCTTGGAGACCCCTGCTTCTGTCCTTGGACATCAGGATCTCCATGTTCTCAGACTTTCAGCCACACTACTGGCTTCTCTGGTTCTCCACCTTATACACAACTTATTAAGGGAATTTTCAGCCTCCATAACAACATAAGCCAATTCTTCTGACATATCCACTCTCATCTATTTATCTATCCTTCCATCATCTGTCTATCTCCTATTGGTTCTGTCTCTCTGGAGAACCCTGGCTAATACAGAAGTCTAACAAATGAATAATCAATTCCCAAATAAGTACATGTAAGGCATTTTCTTTGCTGTCCTGTTTCAGAGCTGTAACATGTCTGAAATTAATTACTGAATGTGACTTTTTCTTTTTAAAACTATAGTCTATCTATCTCTTAACTCGGTATCTATTATCTACCTATATATGTATCATCGGTCTATTCATATATAGAGCACAAATATACCTGATATTATAGCATGACTCAGGACATGACAAATCATTTAATATTTTCTAACCTATAATTGGTGAAGCACAGGTAATATTTCTAGATTTTTTCACTTTCTGTATTATTAGAAAAAAATATGTATTTTTTTTACCTCCTGTTATAATGATCTGTGTCTACTATTTTAGTTTTATTTAAAAATAACATAGTTCTGTGAAATTTTTGATGTCATGTTTCTTTTTGAAATTTTGATAACTAGTAATGCATAGTGGATAAATACTAATGGGTAGACAAGTAGACATTTTAAGACAGTGCTCTTAAACATTGGTGGTATTGCAGTACATAAACTTTTTCTTCAGCAACATAAATTTAATTTTCTCTTTTACTCTATGCATGTATCTTTGGTACGAAGAAAAAAACTGCACAGAGAAATGTCTACTCATAAAGTAGTCTTTATCAAGGTGGCATAAACAGCAAAATAGTAATTTAGTAGGAAATAAATAGAAATTTAACCTGTGAACCTAAAATAAATGGAGAAAATCAGAATAGGCATTAGTATGCTTTCTGGCTAATTATTAACTATTTAGAATCGCATCAATATGTAGAAAAACTGGAAGAAATGATTATGTCTGTGAAGAATAAAAGTGTTAATGTAGAGAAGTACGCTCCTGCCTACAGTGGTATCTCATGAATAAGCAGTGGCAATCCAATGTATTTAGTCATCTGTCTACATAAAACTCAAATATGTTTTGTTGTGTAGGTGCATGTTTTCTTCGAGCTATGACTACTTATAAGCATAGAAGGCAATGGGAATGGTTAGGGGAACATGATACTATGAAAATGTACAGCTTCACTGCTTATTTTAGGAGTGAACTATAATTTTCTGAAGTTGATAATGTTCATATATATTTTTTTAAATCTGGAGTAACTGAATGGAACATTGAGAATAGTTGATCCAATTTTTTTCTAGTTGGAATCTTTTCATAATTTTTGAAAAGTGCTCTCCTATATTAAATACATTTCATTAAAATGATGCAACTTTTTAAAGGGCTGTGTTTTCCATCTGTGCATGCTGGAAGTGCTCCTTTGACTACTGAATAACAGATGCTATATGCAATCTTAGTTGATGAAACCAACTCTTTATTGCTATTTCCATGAAGACATATCTCAATGTCCAAGAGCTCTACAATTAAGATTACCCGTATGTGAGACCAACTGAACAAATACTTTTATGCCATAATGAATTTTCTGTTAACATGTCAACAAGATTTATATTGTAACAATTAGCTTAATATCTGGTAGTATTACATTGCATTCTGCAGCATTATGAAATGAAGTTTTTTATATACACCATGAATTGACCAAAAGTAGAAAACAGCAATGATTTGATACCTACGGGTGGATATTCCCAATAACTGAGGCATTATTTCAAAAAATATTTTACTTTATTATGCTTGATGTGAACCTTCTCGAAAAAATTGAATAACAGCTTCTCAACGCCTCTCAAAAAGACTTATTGCACAGAATTATAAAATTAATACTGACTCAGGCCTACTGTTATAAGCATTAATCCTTGTACTGCAGAGAAGCCCTTCAAGCCTATAGAGCTGAGGAAGCTGTTTGTCCTTCCAGCAAGAGGAAGGACCCAGAAGTGTTCTAGAACTGTGGTTTTTCAGTCTTTTCTCTTTGCTCATATTTGTCACTTTTTTTCTGTGAATGTTTCCAGTGTGCAGACTCGCTTCAGACACGATTGTCTCAGAGAAACCCTGATGATGGTTTGTCTCCTCCTATGGAGAAAAGTTCATATACTTTATGAAAGGATTTTAGTGCCCAGAGAAATGTGCTCCACAATTGTGAGCAGGCAGGGCAGTATTGAAGAGAGCTGAAATGACAGAAGATACGATTTCCAGATATGAAAGGAGGGATACAATTCTAGAAGGCAGAGAAACTGCTAGTTTTCTTATTTACTCCAATTAGGTGATAGTGATGATGATATAAGCTAACATTTACTGATACTTACTATTCATTCTTTTGGAGATTTACTTATTGAGCACCAAATACTTGCCAGACATTGTTCCAGGCACTTTAAATTCAGGGCAAAACAAGACAGATGAAATCTCTGTCCTCATAGAGTTTACGTTCCATTGTGAGGTGACAGACAATAAATGTAACCTGGAGAATTAGGAAGAAAAACAAAGTTATTATTGGAGTCATTGGAATTGACTGGATTTAAATTTGATTCCATTTGTGTTTGCATCTTGAACAAAATAGTTAAAGTTGGAGATTCAGACTCCTCATTGATAAATAAGATTTTAGGGTCTCTAATAAGAGTCCTTTATTGACTTACCTCAAATAATGTGGGTTTATTATAAAGATGCATATACTAATATGGGACACATAAACCTTAGAGGTAGTGTATATCTCCAACAGACTGAACTATGCTTTCATAACTGAAACACATCATTACACATCGAATTAATTAAGTTTCTCCTGTACCCAAGCATACGAGGGCACTTCAAAAAGTTCATGACGAGATTTGTATCATCTTTTATTTTATTTTTCCGTAAATTTTTGAAATACCTTCGTACATTGATCCTCCATTGTAGTAGTTGCAAACAGTTTATTTAACTAGTTTCTACTCCTCATTTTCCAAATTCTGTTATAGATGATTGTAAACAAAAAATAATATATTCCTTCTACCTGCAAATGACCAAGTGACACAGTTCTGGAGGTTACTGCTTTCCTGACCTGAGCGTCCTTTCTTTTGATTTTTTATTGGTTTGTGCCTCCTTGGAAAAACCAAAAAGACCTAGACTCTGACTTAGACCCTGATATTCTTCAGTGACTGAACACATTCCAGGAACAACCTACCGCCAGGACTTGTGTTACATGACAAAGATAAGCCTCTGTTTGTTTTACACATTTTAAGTTAGGGTTTTTTATATTTGTACCTGCTTCTGCTGCTCCTTTAGCTGCCAACCGCCTCTGACACCCTGTACTCTGAATGTTTTTTCTCAGTCTTAAAGACTGGCAGGTGGAGGAAAAAATGTGTAAATATTTTTGTGATATTTTCATAGAATCATTTTGACACTGTTACCAATTTTACAATATTGAAAGAGTCCTTAGAGATCATTCATGGGCTATGAGAAGCTAGGAAATACTAAGTTCAATTTTTTGGATAGATTCCCTATCTCATATTATTATTGAGAAAAAAGAAGGATGATTGATGTAAGCATATTTTCTAATTCAACCTCATAATCTGTCTAACGAAAATCTGATGACCATGAAGAATGGGATCTGCTTATCATGACACACGATAATCAGGACAAAGGATCTAACTCTGATCTCCTGACAACTGATCCTACCTTTTCCCTTCACACGATGACTTCAAGTTTTTTTCTACCACAGTGGTTAACTAGTTCTATGACATCAGTGATTTTATCTCTAATGTCCTTTTTGTCTCTTAAATATTTCTAATCTGGTATTTGACATTTCCATCCTGTCTATACAAGGTCATTTATATACCACGTGTTTTCAATTCTGGGACTTAGAATGTTATTTTAAAATATTAGGTATCTAGAGAACTTTTCCCCCAAAACACATTTTTCATATATATATATTAATGTGTTTAAGCAAATGATAGTACAAGTTTACAAAAACTCTACATGGAAATGGGCAGACACTGACAGCTTGAAATCTAGCAAGGCTTTGCACCATTCTTGCTAATTGCTGCCATGGCAAATTAATGGAAGCCTTTTAAATCTCTTGACAATGGTTATGCAACTTTCTACAGATAGGAAACTCAAGGCAGAACATAACAGATGCAATCATTAATATGCAGCTGCATATGCTTCAAAGCTCTGAGTTTTGTGAGTCTTTTCCTACCTCATTATATGTTTCATTGCCAAAATAGATCAATGAGTCTTCATCTAAGAAACTGTGGAATGGTCCAGTTTAAATGGGTCTCATCCCTTTCTATTAAAACTTGAAGTTGTAAAAATCAAACTATTCTTTTCAAAATTATAGTTTTCACAAAACATATGGTTAAATTATTTTTATAAGTTCTGGAGCTAATTTTACTTTACTTTTTGTTTTTGCATCTAATGCAGGGGTACTTAAAATTCTCTGGATTTACATGGAAAAGTCAACCTATTTATTGTCTCATTTAAATCATTACTGTTTTCAGAAAGAGACCAGGTACATTACACAGAATTTATTTTAAACAACAACACAAATTAATACAATGAAATGTTCTAAGCAACGTGCATTTAAGTAGTCATTTAAAAATGTGTATATACATATATGTGTATGTATATGTACATATTTAGATATGTATGTATACACATGCAAATATATGCCTGTGCACATGCATATATACACACATACATATATAGATATGGATATATACAAAATAACAAAGATACATAGGACTAGGCTAATGAATAATATTAAATTGCTATTTTCCCTATTTTATATTTTTAGTATGAGATGTGAAAAAGAAGGACTGGATGTTTCAGAAGAACCAAAAAAGTTTAAATAGACATTGTGAGAAAAAAAAAATTACAATATATGTAACATATACTCTGTGCCATTCTTGGACTAAGTATGTACATACATTATGTCAAATAATTCCTATAACAACCTGATGAGTAGGTATTATTATTTCATTTCCATGTGAACCTTAGGATAAATAACTTACTCAGTGTTTCCCAGTTAATAAGCAGTTATCACCAGTATTTATGTCTAGATAGTCACATTTCAGGCAGGGGTTATGTTCTTAACCACTAAACTAAAAACCTCCATAAAGGAATGGAAATAACAAATTAGAGAAAGAAAAAAAATATATAGGGATCTGGTTGAAAGCATAGTGGAGACTGGCATTGCCAGTTCTTAGTGGCTCCATTCAGCAAAGTTGTATGATTTTTTGAACTGTGCTTGGAACACTGGTTATAGGATGACATTTGAATTGGTCCAGTGCTGCAGGGTTTTTTTGTTTGTTCATTTGTTTGTTTTCCTGGTAGTTGGGATTGAATAAAAAGGGAGCAAAAATAAATATTTAAGTTCTTCAGGAAGGCATGGCTAGAGGAATAAATCATGTAATCTAAGTTGTTTGTGAAAGAATAATTCAGGATGCACTTATGAGGAGGAAAAGAAGAGTCAAGAACCAAAACTATATCTAATATTGAAGAAGAGCTGTGTTGTGAGAAGAGAGAACTGGAAATCTGGAGGCTGTGGTGAAAAGAAATCACTTCATTAATTTAATGGTGGATCAGCAAAGTCCAGGGTTGTAGATGGGGGTAGGAAGTTTAATTCAATTAATGTTCTGTATCACTGTATCAGATATTAAAATACTGAATATTGGATGGAAGTTAACCAGGATGATGACAAAACATGACCAAAAGATAATAAACCATATGCTAAAATTTCTTAATATAAGAAGGAAATTACTGTGGTAAGGTCAGTATATGTGATTTCTAGTGGTTAAGGATGCTCTTGTTGGCCTAATCCTCAAAGTTTCAAGGTTTTGCAAAGAATAGGAGAATAGTGAGCTGAAAGCAGCATTTGAAAATGAACTGCATGATAGAATGAGCAGCTTTTGCTAGATTGGACTGCGTTGAACACAGTGTCCTCAAACAATGCTAAGTGTCTTAGTCTGTTTTTTGTCATTTATAGCAGAATACTTGAAACTTGGTAATGTATTTTTTAAAAAATTATTTCCTAACAGTTTGGAGCCTGGGAAGTCCAAGGTCCAGGGAATGTACCTGGTGAGGACCTTCTTCTTGGTGGAAACTCTCAACAAGATCCTGTGGTGACACAGGTAATCACATGGGGAGCATGGCAAGAGTGTTTGTTTGTGCTCTCCTTATAAAGCCACCAATCCGTATCCATGATAACCCATTCAACTAATAACTCATTATTCTGTGAATAGACTTAGTACATTCATGAGGATGTTGTCTTCATGATCCAATCACCTCTTAAAGGCCCCACCTTTAAATACCCTAATCACATTAACCACCCTCTTAACACTGTTATGGTGGGGATTAAGTCAACATATGAACTTTTGGGGGACATATTCAAACCATATCATTAAGATTATAGAGAAAGTTTAGTTAACAGATGGAGAAGGTAGGAACCTTCAGATGCTGTGAAATGGCCAAGAGAGGAGAATACGGGAGATTGGGTTAACAGAGAAATTCTGGAGCAGTTTATAGAAGCAAATTTAGATGACTAGAGGGCATCTAAAGTTTAGGGGATGATGTGAGGAATGGAGTACTTCACCTGATGAAAATTCTTAGAATAAATTGTGCAAAGGAATTAGTTATCTGAGAAAGGGACATTGCCCTGATCTCTATGGCACTGTGAGTCAACATCTCAGGCAGACATCCCCTTGATCCATGACCCGGGTTTAAAATGTCTACAGCTGGAGACTGAGCACAGAGTCCCTGGTGGTTTAGGAGTGATGTATACACCATTTTCCTTTTATTTTCTACATGTACTACCTGATTTTAAATAAGATTGAAAAGGCTTTACTGCAATAAATAATATATATGTATATGTGTCTATATCTATCCATCTATGAGGAGGGGAGGGAGGGAGAGGGAGAGAGGAGACAAATATTTAAAATTTTAAAAGTAAAAAATAGGTATAGGGGTTCCAGTCAAGATGGCAGAGTAGATGGCTCCTAATTTCACTCTCTTCCACAAAGCGACCAATTTGCAACTATTAAAAAGCAAGAACAGGAGACCTGAGATCTGTACCAGAACAGGCAGGAGCCGTGTGCCACGGGACCCCAGTCCAGGCCAGTATCTGCCACCCAGAGAGGCCTGAGAGGTGCGGAGCACACATGCTCTGAGTCAGCCACACCGGAAAAGGCAGGCACCGTGGGACCTCCAGCCCAGGCCAGTCCCCTCTGCTTAGAGAGACTTAAAAGCCTCTGGACCCACACATTTTGAGACAGCTGCACCAGCAAAGGCAGGCATCATGAGACCCCCAGTCCAGGCTAGTTCCTGCTGCCTAGAATTGGCAGTCCCTTCAGGATCCAAGCTAGACATCAGTTTGAAACGATTGGACTGTGATACCCCTTGCCACAATGACAAAACACCAAAGGAGAGATACCAGAAATATGAAAAATCAAGAAAGTACATCACCACCAAAGAAAAATAATAACTCTCAAGCTCTAGATCCTATAGAATAGGAAGTCTTTGAAGTGACTGAGAAGGAATTTAGAGCAACAATTCTAAGGAAAGTAAATGAGATACAAGAAAACTTAGACAACAGAATTAAATGAGAAAAAAATATACAGGATCTGAAAGAAGAAATGTACAAAGAAATCAATGCCCTGAAAAAGAATGTAGCAGAGGTTGTGCAGCTGAAGGATTCATTCAATGAAATAAAAACCACAACAGAGAATCTAACCAGCAGGCTAGAAGAAGCAGAAGAGAGAATTTCTGACCTTGAAGACAGGTTGTTTGAATTAACACAGGCAGACCAGAAAAAAAGACTTTAAAAAATTGAGGAAAATCTAGGAGAGATAACAGACAACCTTAAGTGCTCAAATATCTGAATCATGGGTATTGCAGAAGGGGAGGAAAAAGGAAACGGCATTGAAAATATATTCAAAGAAATAATAGCAGAAAATTTCCCAGGTATAGGGAAAGTCACAGATCTCCAGATTCAAGAGGCCCAAAGATCCCCAAACCCATTCAACCCAAAAGGGTGTTCTCAGAGACATGTGGTAGTCAAAAGGGCCAAACTCAAAGACAAAGAGAGAATCTTAAAAGCTGCAAGAGAGAAGCAGCAAGTCATCTAAAGGAGCCCCAAACAAACTAACATCAGACTTTTCATCAGAAACCTTAAAAGGAGAAAACAATGGGATGATATATTCAACATTCTAAAGGACAAAAAATGCCAGTCATGAATACTTTACCCAGCAAGGCTATACTTCCAAAATGAAGGACAAATAGTATATTTCTCAGACAAACAAAAACTGCGGGAGTTCACTACCACACGACCAGCCTTACAAGATATTCTCAAGGAAGTATTGGGTTTGATACCTCAAAAAGAACCATCACTGCCATGAATACTCAAGAAAGAACAAAACCTACCAGCCAAACAAAAATGCTAACAATAAAGAAAAAGCATAGTTTATCTACCACCCCAAGAAACCAACAAATATAGAAGACAAACAGAAAATTAGGAAGAAAGGAACAAAAAGTACTTAAGACATCTAAACAAAAATCAATAAAATGCTAGGAGTAAATCAACACCTTTCAATAATAACGCTAAATGTAAAGGGATTAAATTCCCCACTCAAAAGAGAACAAACTGAATGACTGGATTAAAAAGATGGACCCAACAATATGCTGCCTTCAAGAGTCTTACCTGACCTGTAAAACACACATAAACTGAGTGAAAGGATGGAAAAAGATATACCATGCAAATAGAAATGAAAAACAAGCTGGAGTAGCTATTCTTACATCAGATAAAATAGACTTTAAAGCAAAAACAATAAAAAGAGATAAGGCCACTATATAATGAAAAAGGATCTATCCATCAAGAAGACTTAGCAATCATAAATATATATGCACCCAATGTTGGATCAGCCAGATTTATAAAGCAAACACTATTAGATCTAAAGAATGAGACAGACACTAACACCATAATAGCAGGGGACCTGAACACCCCACTCTCAACATTGGACAGATCATTTAGGCAAAACTATATAGAGAAACACAAGATCTAAACAACACTTTAGACCAATTGGACTAGGCATATATCTACAGAACATTCCATCCAACAATCTCAGAATATTCATTTCTTCTCATCAGCACATGGAACATTCTCCAGGATAGACCAATGTGAGGTCACAAAGCAAGTTTCAACAAATTCAAAAAACTGGAATTATTCCATGTATTTTTTCCAATCACAATGGATTAAAATTAAAATTACTAACAAATGAAACTCTGGAAACTGTAAAAACACATCGAAATTAAACAACATTCTACTTAATGACATATGGGTCCAAGAAGAAATTAAACAGGAAATCAAAAAAATTCTTGAAACTAATGAAAATAATGACACATCATAACAACACCTGTGGGATACTGCAAAAGTAGTACTAAGGAGTAAATTTGTCACATTAACGCTTACTTCAGAAGAATGTAAAGGTGGCAAATAAACAACCTAACACTTCATCTTAAAGATCTAGAAAACAAGAACAATCCAAACCCAAAATTAGTAGATGGAAAGAAGTAATTAAGGTCAGAGCAGAACTAAATGAAGTAGAAACCCCAAAATTGATACAATAGATCACTGAAACAAAGTGTTGGTTTTTTGAATGATAAATAAAATCAAGATACCTTTAGGAAGGCTACCTAAGAACAGAGAGAGAAGACCCAAATAACAAAAATTAGAAATGAAAAACATGATATTACAACTGACACCTTAGAAATACAAGAAATCATTAGAGAATGCTATAAACAACTATATGCCAACAAATTTGAAAATCTGGAGGAAATGGATAAATTTCTGGACACATACAAACCACCATAACTGAGGTAAGAAGATAGAGAAAATCTCAACAGACCAATAACAATAAAAGAGATTGAAGCTATTCTCAGAAGGCTCCCAACCAAGAAAAGCCCAGGACTAGATGGGTTCACTGCAGAGTTCTGCCAAACTTTCCAAAGAAGAACTGATACCAATTCTCTACAAACTGTTCCAAAAAATTGAAAACAGAGGCCATTATCCCAAACTCATTCTATGAAGCAAATGTCACCCTGATACCAAAACCAGACACAAAGATACATCAAAAATAGAAAACTACAGGCCAGTATCCTTGATGAATATAGATGCAAAAATCCACAACAAAATACTAGCCAACAGAATGCAGCAATATGTACACAAAATAATACAGTGTGGTCAAGTGGGATTCATCCCAGGGATGCAAGGTTGGTTCAACATATGCAAATCAATAAATGTGGTACACCACATCAATAAAAGCAAAGACAAAGACTATATGATTATCTCCTTAGATGCCAAAAAAGCATTTGACAAAATTCAACATTCATTCATGATAAAGACTCTCTACAAGTTAGGTATAGATGCAAAGTATCTCAACACAATAAAAGCCATATATGATAAGCCCACTGCCAATATCATCCTGAACAGGAACTAGACAAAGATGCCCACTGTCAGCACTCCCATTCAACATAGTGTTGGAAATACTAGCCAGAGCAATCAGGGAAAAGAAGGAAATAAAGGGCATCCAGATTGCAAAAGATGAAGTAAACTGTCCCTGTTTGTGGAGGATATGATCGTATATATTGAATAGCCTAAAGCCTCTACAAAAAAACTCTTAGAGCTGATAAATGATTTCAGGAAAGTTGCAGGATACAAAATCAACACACAAAAATCAGTAGCATTTCTATACTCCAACAGTGAACATGCAGAAAAAGAAATCAAGAAAGCTAGCCCATTTACAATAGCCACCAAGAAAATAAAATACTTAGGAATAAAGTTAACCAAGAATGTCAAAAATCTCTATGAAGAGATTTTTAAAATCACTGTTGAGAGAAATTAAAGAGGATACAAGAAGATGGAAAGATATCCCATGCTCTTGGATTGGAAGAATTAACACTGTGAAAATGTCCATATTACCCAAAGATTCAATGCAATCCCAATCAAAATTCCAATGACATTTTCTCAGAAATGGAAAAAAAAAAACAAGAAAACTATCCAGACATTTATATGGTATAACAAAAGACCATGCATAGCCAAAGCAATCCTGAGCAAAAAAAAATAAAGCTGGAGGCATACCACTACCTCACTTTAAACTATATTAGAAAGCTGTAATAATCATAACTGCATGGTACTTGCATAAAAACAGACACGTGGATCAATGGAATAGAATAGAGGATGCAGAAATCAACCCATACACCTACAGCCATCTGATCTTTGACGAAGCAGTAAGTCCACACACTGGGGAAGAGATGGCCGCTTCAACAAATGGTGCTGGGAAAACTGGATATTAACATGTACAAGAATGAAACTTGACCCATACCTCTCATCATATACCAAAATCAACTCAAAATGGATTAAAGAATTAAATATACATCCAGAAACAATAAAAGTCCTTAAAGAAAACATAGGGGAAACACTCTAGGAAGTAAGAGTGGGTACAGACTTCATGAGTAGGACCCCAATAGCACAGGCAACTAAAGGAAAAATAAACAAATGGGATTATATCAAACTAAAAAGCTCCTGCACAGCAAAAGAAACAATCAACAGAGTGAAAAGACAACCAACAGAGTGGGAGAAAATATTTGAAAAAATATACATCTGACAAAGGATTAATATCCAGAATATATAAGGAACTCAAACAACTTTATAGCAAAAAACCAAATAACCTGAATAAAAAATGGGCAAAAGAGCTGAATAGGCATTTCTCAAAGGAAGATATACAAATGGCCAACAGATAAATGAAAAAATGCTCAACATCACTCAGCATCTGGGAAATGCAAATCAAGACCACTGTTAGATATTATCTCACTCCAGTCAGAATGGCTAATATCCAAAAGACTGAGAATGATAAGTGCTGGAGAGGTTGCAGAGAAAAAGGAACTCTCATACACTGTTGGCAGAACTGCAAAATGGTGCAGCCTTTATGGAAAATGGTATGGAGGTTCCTCAAACAATTACAGATAGATCTACCATATGACCCAGCTATTCTACTGCTGGGAATATACCCAGAGGAATGGAAATCTTCATGCCGAAAGGATGCCTGTACTCCAATGTTTATTGCGGCTCTATTTACTATAGCTAAAGGCTGGAACCCACCCAATGTCCATATCAAATGAGTGGTTAAGGAAACTGTGGTATATCTACACAATGGAATTCTACTCTGCCATAAAAAAGAATGAAATACTACCATTTGTAACAACATGGATGGTCTTAGAGAAAATTATATTAAGTGAAACAAGTGAGGCACAGAAAGAAATACCACATATTCTCACTTATTTGTGGGAGCTAAAAATAAATAAGTAAATAAATGCACAAACAAATAAAGGGTGGGGGAAGGAAGAAGACACAACAATCACAACAATTCCTTGAACTTTTTAAGACAAGTGACCAGATATGATGGGGAGGAGGGTAAGAAGGGAGAGGGGGAAGGAGGAATGGGTAAAGGGTCAAGAAAATCAACTACAATGTATGTGGAGAAGATAAAATTTTTAAAAAGTAAAAGTAAAAAATAAAGAAAATTGTGAGATAAACTTAGTTCTGTAGCTGAGCTTCAAAAATAACCTCAGTGTTCTGGTCGTTAAAACAAGAAGAAAAATAATTTGTGTTATGCTTTTCCTTGACTGATAAACAGATTACATATTAGATTCCATGGAGAAGATAAGACAGACAAGACAGGTACAAGATAGCAAATGTAGTAAGACTACTCTAATTTGATGTTAATTCCCCTGGAGATGATCACATAGGTGCTTGTACAATGGGTATTAGGCAATCCAAAGGAAAATTTGATCAATTATGGTGTTTAAATAATATAAAAATACTCTTCACGGTTCTCTCTCTTTACACACACAGACACACCCTTTTCTATTAGTTTTCATTCAGTTTTTTTTTTTTTTTACTTTCTTAATATCTAATTTTTAAAAAGTGAGAAAGCTTGGATATCCATAGGAATGGGCTCATTACACAAACAGTGTCATCTCTTTAAGGCTGTTCTTCTGCAGCAAAGTTGTTTTAAATAAGCCTTTGGCTTTTTCATTTAGTACATTACAAGGAATTCCTGATTGTACTGCCTAATGAGTTTCTGAAGAGCTTATATTCATTTGCTCATTAAAGAAAGATTCATACGTGTCACACATGTCCACTGTAAAATATTAATGTGAAGTAACTTCTGGGATAAATTACATGATTACAGATAGCCTATTTCATTTTATCAAGCTTACCAGCATATTGTACAATATACAAAATATTCACTTTGGTCAAAATATGCTGTTAAGCTTAAGAAAACTGAAATAGACTATCTGTGACCAAAATAAAATTTCCACGAATTGCTCATGCTCCTTCCTCATTCTCCTACTTCTCTCTCCTACATTTGATTCCAGAAAGCTCCTTGTTACAGAGTACGTATTCATATCCGTGAACTGGGTATGCAGTGTGGTACATGGAGAGGAAAAACTATGCACTGTGACTCAGCTGCACTGGTTTAAAACAAATCTCCTACATGTGTAAGGTGCAGTATGAAAGCTGATTTTAGAAATTTGTCTGAACAACCAGAGATGAAACCAAGGAGGAAACCTTTTAAAATTTTCTTCTCAAACTTTTGTCCACCTGGTAGCTCAACAGGCTGAATGGATTGTCTTTCCTCTGGTTCCTCACTGCCAAGATGTTCCCCTCAGAAACTGAACAGTGTTTCTCAGTGGTTTGTATCTTTCTGTTAGGGGCAGATAATGGCTGGGGGATTTGAGGAGACCAGCCTGCTTCTCAGGCTGCTGAGACTTCCCTGAGCTGCTTCTCTCCTTGTTCCTCTCAAGACAGAAAACTTGCTGGTCCTGTTCTTTGAGTTCGTCCATGCTTTGGAGCGGCCAGCATCATCGAGCACTAGAGGCATGCCTGTGTCCAGTCCCTCATGAAACTGCACTGTGTTCTTCTCCATTCAAAGCCATTAATCTGAGCTAGAGCCTTCTATGTCTGGCCATCTTCTCCTTGGCCTTCTCACACTAACACTCAGATTTCTGATAGTTCTCATTGCTTCAGGTTAACAATCAATTGGGTTAGATTTGGAAGTTGAAGATGACGGGCCTTCAGCCCAACTTTAACCCAGCAAAGTAGAGTGTTGGGCATTGGTCTGGCTTTTTTATCGTGTTGTGGTAAATGAGAGACCGTATAGTAAAGCAACTGAGAGGACTTAAGTGCCAGATACCTAGCTGTGAATCCACCTTTGTCACAACAACCTAGGACAGCAAGAATATCACTTGTTCTCTCTGTGCCTTGCAGTCCCTCCCTGGAATGAGGAGATCTAACTTTTAGGGATTCTCTGGGGATTAAATGTGTGCACGATGTAAGGTGCTTGAAATCACACTTGAAATGTAGTGCAGCCAAACTAGGTAGCAGATAGAGTGACTTCCCTTTAGTTCTTGTCTGGTGGAATTCCTAGGGAGACCCTGTGGTAGAAAGGAGTGATTGACAAGTTTGGCTTCACATGTTCTTAAATCAGGTTACTATGTACTATCAAAATGCTCAGAACTTTAGTGTGACTTCCTAATAATTATTAGCAGTGTAATTTCATTATCCTATTTAGGTAGATAATATTAAGCAATTGAAGTTGCACTGATGGAATAGGATATTCAGCATACTTTCCATTTATGCTCCCTTAATAGAGTTAGTATATATTTTCAAAAATATCTATGGAGGAAACAGTATTGCAATATGGACTTAAGAGGTCTCGTATACAGCTGTTTACTAAGTAAAACCAGAAGGCTATCATAAATGTTTGGAAGCCTAAATTGTATTACTACTGAGATGGAGGAGACATCTCACTTGGACGAAGGAAAGAGGTGAGCATAGGACAATATCACTTGGCATAGGAAAATAACAACTGCTTATTGACTCTATGGAAGTGCAGACTGTAGTCACGGAATACTAGAGATTCTGTGACACTGTAGATGGGAGATTCTGTGACTACAGTGTCTCATATAAATATGAGATTTGAATCCATCTAAGCTCTTAATTAAGCACTTACTGATGACTCAGAATGCTGCATCAAATAACATAAACACTATTACTTTGGCCTGAATAGATACTGAGGTATGATCTAGCCAAGGGTGAGTCTTCACTATAAAGGAATCTTAGCATGGCCCTGTAAGCTCACCAGCCTGGGTCTGATTCATAATAAGTAGACTCCCAAGTAACTGAGGAATTGAGGAGTTGGATAGTTTCATCATCACTATGAAACCAAATGTTAGAAAATAATCTTTAAATGGATTGATTTTAGAATAACTGTCCATATTTTCTGAACTAAATATTAGAGCACATTGTCTGGTAAGTCCAACTGTACTTTCAGTAACAATAGGACAGAATCTTTGAAAGTGGAACTTGCCTAGATTTCCTGCCACCCATGGTGATCTTAGGAATAGTTGAAGCTAAATTTTTCTTCCTGACAGAAATCAGTTTTGTGGTAGAAATAAGTCGTTGTCCTGGTTTATAGGACTGAAAATTATGTATTGAATTTATCAAAGGGTAGGGCTAATTATACTGGGCTATTTAGAAGTATCAACTGCTTATTGACTTTTTATGGGAACGAAAAAACACTGTAATCATGGAATGATGGGGATGAAACCATGAGTTGTTTCTTCCTTTTGTCAAAGGCCAAATTCTTGTGCTTCAATTCTGTCTGAGTGTCTACCAGAGTGACTGGCCATGTAGAGTCCAAAGTGCAAGGGACTCCCCCACCCATGCCTACGTGCCTATGAACCCCCAAAAGAAATGACCCCAGAATATATGCCTTTTTTCAATCATACATAGCCATACACGTGTGACTCAATGGTACAATATAAATACAAATTCCACCACCAACAAAAAAATGACAAGCAAAATAATACACAACTAAAACAAGAACAAAAAACCCAAGAGATTAGAAAATTATAAGCATTGTGTTTGTAATGCGTAAGACAAGTAACGCTTTAATGTTAATATTCTGCAAAGTGCTCTCACAAATTGATAAGAAAAATACAATTTGACTGAATGAAAATTGGGTAAATTATATGAACAGGAAAATCACTAAAGCTGAAGTGCAGCTAAAAAAATACATATAAAAAGATGTAAATCCTACTATTATTTCTAATTGTAAATTAATATAAAATTTAATATTAAAAATAATGAGAGGAAACATTGGTGATAGGGATATCAACAAAAATATATTTTACATGGGTTGGTTAAGGATTAATAATTATATCTTGTGCAATATGGGAATATGTATTTAAGGAAATAATAATTGAAAAAATCTCTTAATCAGCAATACCACTTCTGTGAATCTATCCTATAAAAAGTAGAATGCAATTACTTAAAGATACAAGTATTTTATAAGCAGCCCACTGAAAAACTGGAAACTACAGGAAGAGGATTCTAAAGGCAAATGGTTACATAATTGTGGAATATATATGCAATAGAATATAAGGAAGAATATACAATTAATGAATTAAAAATATAATAGTTGTCTTGGGGGTTTCTATTATGTAGTAATAGAGAAAAGCATGACTCACAACTGTGAACATGTTTGACTTGATTTTTTATGAAACATGGCAAAAAGTGTGTGTGTGTGTGTGTGTGTGTGTGTGTGTGTGTGTGTGTGTGTGTGTGTGTGTGTGTGTGTGTGTGTGTTTGAGAATGAACACACACTTACACAGGCTGAAAGAGAGTTATGGAGGGTACACAGCAGGTTGTCGACGTTGGTCACATACAGTAGGGAAAGTGGTGCAGCAGAGGAATGAAAACTGAAAGGCAGAAGGTAAGTAAAAGGAAATTAAGTGATTTTAAAAAGCAGCACATATAATAGGATTGCAGTTGAGTGAAATGATATGTTAAAAGTCATTCGTTCAGGTTTACTTCTTCCTAGTCTAACCTCGTTTCCTGTATGGTCCTTTCATGAGATGAAGATTCCCGTGCTTATCTTTCCTGGTATATTCTGGATTTCTATCCCTGATCTCCTTAACTAAACACACCTCCCCAAGAATGTGAAGCATAAAATAATAACTATATTTGCAATTCATGATAAGACAGACAATTTTTCTAAAGCAAAGTATAATTTGTAGACATGCACCACTGCCTTCAGCACAAATAGCCTCACTTCTCTTTCCTGTAGCAGTTATGTCTTTACATTCACTACATAGTAAATGTCATTTCAGGAGGTCTTTACCTTTTACTAGTAAGGCTTTTAAATGGAGTTGAGAAAGTAAAATTCTGCAAGGAATAGAATCCAACTGTCTCCTTTAAAAGTTGCTTATTTTTTTTAATAAGAGTTTTGTTGTTACTGTTTTCAACTTCTAATGAAAATATTTTTTGAAAATCTCATTGTTGTTCTAAGAAGGATACCCCATTACATTTTTATTGAAGAAACACTAGTAGGCCTTGGTACTTTACAAGATAATTTGGCTTTTTTCCAAAACAGGTAGAATTTTCCAGGATTATAAAGGTAGATGTAAATCTTTGAACCTCAGTTTTCCCATGTATATGAGAGTATTTCAAAATGTTTGTGAAAAGATTCATACTATCATCATTATTATTTTTTTATTGAGACATAATTGTTGTACATATTTGTGGGACACAGTGTTGAATATCAATACTTGTGTTCAATACGTGATGCTCAAATGGAATAGTTAGTATTTCAAAATCATATTAACTTTTAATTCTATTTTTCTACGAACGCTTTGAAGTATCCTTGTATAACTGGAACAGTCATAGTGACATAATTCAAATCCAAGAATACCATTGAGGCATAGATGTATGCCCTCTTCTACAGAAAGTTTTAGAGATTGTCACTCTAGTGACCAAATGGGAGAGAATTCATTGCTTTGGTAAGTTTATCATATTACAGAGTCTAGCCAAACTAGAATAGATTTTAATCCTGAAGCAGCAACTTATTATCCATGCCAAAAGCACACATATACAATGGCAAAATATCAATGTGTTTATTTAGAATGAAAAATAAAACTGTCTTTAAAACTTGAGTTTTAAACTCAAGTGTATTTGAATACACGTTTGTGCTAATTCTTTTTTATCTCTGTGCGTACAGGGGAAGCTGCAATAAACTATCAATTTAATTAAAACAATTGCGGAACTACAGTACTTGAAGTTTATATGACAGATTCTCTCTTTGCGTGCAGGTATATTTGCAAATAATATCTATGCAGAAATAAAAATATAATATTATAGAAGCCAGATAATAATGAGAATGATTTCTTGACACATTCATAATAAGAGGAATTTAGATAAATTCCGTGTGTACTGGGTTTAGCATTCTGTGGCTAAATAGCTCTTGTTTTATTCTCCTCAATGTCATGCTGCAAATGATGCCAACGCTAACTGAAGCTTCTGTAGTGGGTGGAATTGTGTCCCCCAGAAACGTGTTCAAGTCTTAACCCCTCATACCTGTGAATGTCACCTTATTTGGTGATAGGGTCTTTGATGATATAATCAAGTTAAAAGGAGGTTATACTGCATTAGGGTGAGTCTTTTTTAATTCAATCACGGATGTCCTTTTAAAAAGGCCATTTGAAAACACAGAGATACACATACAGTAAGAAGACCTTGTGAGAACAGAAGCAGAGATTGAAATGAAGCATCTACATGCCAAGGAAGGCTGAGGTTGCCTGCAACCACCAGAATCTTGAAGAGGCCAGGAAGGATTCTTTCCTGAAACCTCTGGAGGGAGTGTGGCCCTGCCAATACCTTGATTTTAGTCTTCTAGTCTCCAGAACTTTGAAAGAATGAATTTCTGTTCTTTTAAACCACCTAGCTTGTGGTAATTTGTTTTAGCAACCCTAGGAAATGAATACACTCTCCTTGGCTTTCATGATAAAAACTAAACTCTAATGTGGTTCTGGTTTATAATCATAAATAAATAAATTTATTGTAATCATAGCTCATGCAAGATAAACTTTCAGAATTTAGACCCTATATCTTTTTTTCCAAACAGCTGTACAAAGCTATGGGCTCTTTGAAGATAATATCAGAGAAATGTCTTTCCTAAATATGATACCCTAGAACTGCATTTCTCAATCCATGTTGGATATTTGAACAATTTTTGTTTAGAATTCCACATTCAAGCATTGAATTTTCCACCACATGATAAAAACAGTATTTGTCTAGAAGTTCTTTTGTGTTGTTTTAAGTTGGCTTATTTGCAACTCTAATTAGAGCTCAACATTTAATAACGGATATTACAATGAAGTGTTTTTCTAGATGCTGGGACAGAAGGGTAATCAAAACAGGTAAGGACCAAATTTCAATGAAGTTTCCATTTTACTAGGGAGAAATAGACAGTAAAAAATAAACAAGAAAATTCAAATGACAGTAACTGCACATAAGCAAATAAATAGGAATGAGAGGATGAATGTTACCCAACTGGAATGGGGTAGCTAATTCAGATTTAGTTGTCAGGGAGGTCCTCACGAGGAGGTGACCCTGGAGCTGAGACTTTCATAAAGCAAGTACTTTGAGCTGAAGAAATGATGAATGTCAAAATTCTAAGGTGGGGCCAACATTACAAGTCAATATAATAAAAATAAGCCAATCCATCTTCACCAAGGTACATAGTATAAGAAGAATAGTAGCAATGAAGTTGCAGAAGAGGGCTTGGGACAAATTATGGAAGGCATTATACATGTGTGACAAGTTTACATTTTCTTCAAATTTAATGGCATGGCATTGAAAGAGATATGGGCCCTGATCTGACTCACATTTTTAAGACGTTATTTTGAAAGTGTTTGGAAAATCCATGGTATATATACATGAGTAGCAAGGGATAGATGAGTTGGAAGGTTGTATCTCCTGTCCAGATGGCTCAGGTTAAGATGCTGCTTGTGGATTCAGACATTAGAAGATTTCTGGGATTCTTTTTGGAGATTTTATCTTTAGGTTTTAATAGTGGAATTGGATTGGGATGGGAAGCTTGATGGAACAAACAGAACTGAGAAAGACTTCCATTTTTTTAGTGTAAGCAACAGGATGGATGATAGTGTCATTTACCGATATGTGAAAGTGTGTTTACAAACTGCAACTTTAAAAGGTATATGATAATGAAACTTTCTAGGGGTATAGTCCCTTATTCCAGGAAAAACACCCAAGGTAAAGTAAGCCATCAATGTTGTAAAGGTAAATTGATATTTTCAGAGCTAACCATACCAAAAAATATTATTGATGTGTATTTGTTTGTGTTTTGGACAGTCAGTGAAATATTCCTTCATGTATATTAAAATATAATTAAAAAGAAGTAATATATATGCAATACAATAGATCTATAAAATAGCAACACCAGTGAAAAATAAAATGTCTCACTATAGGCCAAATTAGAGTGCTTGGCTAAGCTAACAGACTAAAAGCTGCTAGCAGGTGCCTTAGGGCAATTCAGGAGAAGAAACATAACTTCTTCACTAAGAAAAATCTTTCTGAGGGGAGGGTTATAGGCTTAACACCCAGGTCAGAGCTTAAAAGTTATTTATTTGACAAATTTAGAAAGTGTTCACGGAGGTCAGTGAGACACAAGCAGAAAACACGTAGGCTCAAGACTCAGGACAGGGCTTTGCCCGTCTACTCCTGAGAGGAGAAGGTGGCTTTAGTCAGCAGGGGCAGGTCTGCCTCCTCACCACCCGCCCCTGCACATCTCCAGCAACTATGGAGCTCTTTTTCCCATTTCTGCCGGCAGCCAGAAGTTTTTTGTTATACACCATATGGAAAGGACTGATGCCTACATTTGGAAGGGAATCTTTGGTTGGCTGGTGCAGCATCATAAATCATACTCTCTCAATTATGATTTGACAACAACAAAACCTTACGTTTTTATCATCAAGTACTAGATTCTTTTGTCCTCTCTGGGTTCACTAACTTGCCTTATGTTAGATCTTCAAATAGGACTGGGTCTTTCTTCTACAGTAAAGTAATAAACTGACAACAGTATTGACAATGAAGAGAGGCTTTGCTAAAATAATATCTTTCTTATCTGGTATTGTTCTTGAAAGCTCTAAAACTGATTGCCAGTTTTAGGAACACATTCATAGTTTCAGTAAAAATTAATTCCTCCTACTTGCCTGAAATTGGGTAAACCAGTATGCATAAGATGTTCTGATGTGCCTATAGGTTAGTGGCAGACAGATGGTGAAAGTAGATAGACAGACAGGTAGACAGATATGTAGATAAATTAGAGACAGATGGGCAAAGTCCTTTAACATGACTAAATGCTATGTGTACCTAGACAACGTTGAGGTGTGAGAGATCATGAAACTGTCAGAGGAAAGCAAACAAAAATCCAGACTTTTCAAATTTTTAAGCACTTGTGCATATCAATACTTATGGGGACATATTCTTGATTTTTAAAAAAATGTTTCAGAATTTATGTATTCTTTCTCCATTTATTCCTAATTTTAATATCTAAATAATTAAACTAAATTTCAAAGTGTTTAGATTTACACACAAAAGTATATGCTTTGTGTTTCTGATATGTTAGTGGGAGGAGTGCAACTAAAATATAATTTTTTGAGATAACGTGGTAAAAATTTGTAAAGTAATGGTAATGAATATATGATTCAACACATTAAACTTGTTTAGTCAGTTTGGGAAAAAAATTAATCTTTAGCAAACTCAAAATAAAATAAATTCCATATGTAGTAACATTTTAAATATTTAAAAAATTAAATGGGGGAAGTACATATTATGAGAAAATATGCTGAAGAAACTGTATAACCTTGAAGCAAATTATGACTCGTTAATTTCCTACAGCCAAAGACCATTAGGACACACCTGTGGTAGAACAAGTTAGGTTTATTACTGCATTTTTTAACATGGGAGAGTGCATGTCCTGGTGACCATAGGGGAATCTCAGTAAGAGGGTGTTGGGAAGGACTTATAAGATTCAGGCTTGCCAGGTGATTTTTTGAGGGAGAATTTGAGGAAATGGGCTTTGCTTTATATTGGGTACTATCAGGAAGCAAGAATAATCCTATAATTGTGTGTCTTAATAAATCTTATCCATAAGGAAGAAGAACTAAACCATAACTAAAGCAGTAATTGGTAAAGAAGGAGCAATCATTCATATTAAAGAAGATTGGGAGATATTTGATCATTTTTGTGTGTTGGACAAAGTTTATATATTTTTTTTGTGTCAAATATTGTTATGGAGTGGTTTTGTAATTGTTTTCATCCACCTAGGTCACAAATGGCCTTGTGCGATACTCATGTTCTATGAAATTACTTATTTCAACAGAGAATACCCAGGGCAGCTGATAGTGCCAGACCAGCTTCTGGATATCAGGGGAAGTTCTGCTCTTTTCAATAAGAGGATTTTGGTAGTATATAGGGCAGGCAGAAGGTTAATATTCGTAGTAAATAAAGTAGTTTTACAAATCAAAATAGTAGACAAATTCTTCAAGAATAAAGAGATAGGAAATTTAATAAGCAGTTGATTTAGAAGAAATTTAAAAAGACAATAAGCATATATTTTTTAAAAAATCCATCTCAGTGTCAAACAAGAAGTATAAATTAACATAGTCGTGTACTATATTTTACCTACAAGTCAGGTAAAGATTTATAGTAATCTTTTTTGGAAAGAGTGTAGGCATTTCTACATTTAACTGATTAATTGCAAAATGAAATGTAAAGATGTTAAGATGTATTTTTCTTTTGACTTAACAACCCATATATAGAAATTTATCCAGAATAAATAACCCACAAATATATAAAACCATGGGCACAAAAATGGTCATCATACCATTTTTAACCTTTGGTTATGGAAATTAGAGAATACTATAACAAACTCTCATGTATTTAACACACAGCTGCAGCAAATATCAATGTTTTGCTAAGTTTTACCAATGCATCTCCATCTTTATTCTGCAGTATTTAGAAACAAATCCCAAACAACACATCATTGAACCAGTAGGCATTTCAGGATGCATGTCTAAATTGTGAGGTCTTTAAGAAATAAACAACATGCTGTTAACACTCCTAGCAAAAATCTAAAATTACTTACAATGGCTTAAAATATTTAATAACCAGTTCATATCCAAATTTATGCTATTTTTCAAATACCACCAATAGTGTTTTTATTTTGGAGTTTATTCTGCAAAATAATAATAGTCATTATTACAACAAGGATATATTTCTTATTTATTTCCTGTTGATTCTATGATCAAGTATTGTATCACTTATAATAAAGGGGAAATAAAAGCAAAATACTATTTTCTTTGAATGAGTACTGTATAATAAGTCTATTGTAATATGTCGTATTTTATACTATCAAAAGAGTATAGTGTATCCTTTTATTCCAGTGCTTTCTAAAGAGAAGATAATTTGCCTGAATTTAATATAGAATTTAAATAATACAATGATAGTAAAGTGGATTTATATAAAATCATGTTTTCTTAATACCTGTCCACTAAAAAATGTTGAGAATTTTCAGATGTAAAATTTTCATCTCCACAACCAGATCAGCCACTCTGATTAAGCAGCACATGCTTTGATTTCTATGAGTTTCTACATAAAGTGTATACCATCTGAAAGTACCTTTCTTAATCCTTACTAGAATATATTTTCTAAATATGCATTTATTCCCAGAGTTTGGTTTAGTAATCAGAAGATCCAGGATTTCAAGGTTGTAGCTACTTTATTCTTTCTTGACCTCTAAGGAAAGGTCAAGCTTGAGCCCTTAGCTTCCAGAGCAAGTAAGTGCCTGAAAACACATCTGGACATATTGACCACTGCAGTTCTACTTTACATCTAGGTTGTTTTTCTTAATACTCCATCTGTAGTTCTGGCAATGGAGATACTGAAGTGGGGACTGATGAGAGTCTAAGACGACCTGGGAATGTGAGGCTAAAACTACTCCTATCACAATCCTGTGTGGAGAGTTACTCTTTAAAAATCTAACACCATTATTATTGCCTGATATCCAAACCTTAAATTCTGTGGTGTTTCTGGTCCTCCAGATTATTTATATTAAATTACCTGCACTTGGAGGAAAAGCTCTTAACATTCAATGTTGGTCAAATGTCAAATGCCACTGTAGCTTGACATCTATTCACTAAATGATGTTAGAAAGGAAATGTCATTTACACAGTGAAATTAAATGAGTGCCAAATAAATAGTGTCATGTATTGTTATGATACCTGAGTCCAGCAAAGTATTTATTTTGCATTTCACTATCACCTACCAGAAGTCAATTATTTTACTTAGAGTTTACAGAATGCATAGCAATATTACATGAAATTCTCTAGTAGCTTGAAGAAATAACAAGTATCTGAATAATAATTGTAGTAATTGCACTTTATAAGAAACTGATGAATATTGTGTGAAACCTAATTGTGGATATGTTAAGTATAATGCCATTTGATGAGGGTATATGTCTTATTTAGATTTCTTAATGATTTAGGAAATTAAAATTGAGTATTATTTTTGACCAATAAATATCTTTAGAATACAAGTGTAACAAATAATTATGAAATTATGTATAAAAGTCATATCTAGGAATATTGAATAAAGAAAACTCTTGCTGTGGTAAGTATAGTTTGAAAAACTGCAATTATTACCATAGAATAAGGAAAGCTCAAATCACTGTGATCTACTTTATATCTTAATGCAATAATATCATAGTATGCCTAATATTTTTAAAGACATAGGACACAGCAATTGATACCAGGAATACAGCAACAAAGCTGGGCAGTTAGCTCACTCGGTTAGAGTGTGGTGCGGATAACACCAAGGTCTGGGGTTCAATCCCTGTACTGGCCAGCAAGAAAGAAAAAAAGAAATAAATGAGCAGCAAAACAATTGCCTTTTTAGATTAAAATTGAAGCGAATTTTGTAGTTACTTTTTTGTGAGCAGAAACGGCAATTTGAGGGTTTCTGAAGAGTCTTCTTCATTTAAAAGGATAATAATGTGCCCCAAGAACTTGGAGGTAGAGGCAGAGTCAAACTATGGGTTCTCATGCTTGACTAGATTGATTCAATATGAAGAGAATCTTCTTGGGACTGGAAGCAAATACAAAGGTTTCTCCCAGAAACAAACTAAGTCAGAATTCTGACTGAGATTATAATGCCATCAAAATTAATGTTTTTAACCGTTTTGTTTTCAAGTAACTCAGCATGCCCTGATTTCATGCTACCAAAAATATTATAATTTTGTTTTCTTCATGAATTTTCTCACAGTTACAGAATACACTGATTTAAGAGGGCAGGTTAATAGAATCTGTTTAATAGTTCTGTATCCAAAGCAGTAATCTTATTGGTGTGCTTTTTTTGTAATAGTCTCTGTGAATTGTGCATCTATGTCCACAAGTAGGATCCCCCTTACCCTTGGATGGACGGGCCATCAAATATGTGATCTCCAAAGCAAACATCCAGTCTGACTGGTAGGAAGTGTAAGGGAGGCCTGTTCCCCAAGTCAGAGCTTCCCAGCTGGTTGGGTGTGTGGGTGGTGAGTTGCAACTGTGTTGAGAGGTTGATCCAGTATCACTGAAAAGCAGTGGGGCAGCTTGAGCTTTGGTTGGTGAGCTGCCTCTACTGTGTCCTCCAGTGTGTGCTCCATACAGTTTCTGTTTAAGAAAAGATGTGAAAGAATTGTTTGGAAACAACTTTTCAATGTCATGTACTTACACACCTTCGAGCTGTAATAGTTCCATAATGTGACACTATTCATTTTTTTTAATGTAATGTTTATTATTTCAAAAGTGCAAAAATGTATTGATAATACTAGGAGCCACCATTAATGTACTTAAAAGTACATTAAGTACCAACATTAATGTACTTCCCAGCTTAAGAAATGAAACATTACACAGACAGTTGAAACTCTTTTTCAATCTACCCCTCTTGGATCTCAATCCCCTCCTGAATATCCTTCTAAATGCTATGTGGTATTTGTTGTTTTTTATTCCTGTGTTTGTGTTTTTAAATTGTCATAACACATTTATGCATTTATTAAAATCTAATATTGTTTATCATGTTTTAAAACTTTATATAATTGTCACTAAATCATTTGGAAGCGACCTTCTATTATACTTGACGCTATGGTTTTGATATTTATTATGTTGACAATTATAGCTCGAGTTAATTTACTTCACTTGCATAACATTTTATGACATGCATTTAAAATTTATTCGTTGACCTATGGAAATTTTACTGATTAACAATGTTTTATTATTTTAAACTTTGTTGCAAAAAATACTTTTGTGTATATGTGCATATTCATGTATAAATGTATTTTGTATATATCTGCATGTAATGGGTCTTAGGACATATTTACCTCCAAACTTTACTAAATGTAGCCAAATGACTCAGTTGATGAGCTGCCTCTTCTGTTTCCTTCAGTGTGTGGTACATAATATCTTTTTCTGTTTGAGAAAAGATGTAAAAGGGTTGTGGAAAGAATTTTCATTAATATGCTCACACACCTTCAGCTTAGCAAAACTATAGCAACCAATTCTTCCATCAGCAGTGTTGGATTGTTCACATTTCCTTCTATTCTGTCAGTACTAGTTATTGTCAGATCTTTAAATGTTGACAAATGAACTGGGTGGAAAATGTAATCTTGTTTTAATTTGTTTTCCCCAATAACTAGTAAAATAGAACATATATTCATATTACTAATGGACATTAAGACTTCCTTTTCTGGAATTGTCCAATTTTTCTTTTTAAATATTTTTTTGGGGGAAGGTATTCTTTTATAAATTTATGGGCATTGTAAATATGTTCTGGATGTGAATTCTTTTTCAGTTAAATGCACTGTAAATATTTTCTTGGAATCTGACACTTAACTTGTCTCTTCTGTATGTTCATAGTCCTTGTTTTGCTTCACAGAAGATTTGTTTTTACGTTTTTTTTATGCCTGAATTTTAACTGGAATTAGTTTGACTCTCTTCTCTCATTGTTCTATGTTTCTATCCTAACCCCTAATACACTTCCTTAATTACACAGCAGTACATAGTCAACATCTTTCATCAAGAATAATCCAGCTCATGTAATCCCTTCTCCGTATCCCATTGTTCCTCATATTATGAGACCCATCTTCCCAAGTTACGCTACAACTAAAACCCTTCATTTCCCTGTTTTCCTAGTAGCTAGAATGCACATGTGTTCTCCAGGTTATACCAGTCACACATGCTCCAGTGGTACTTCAGTTGAGAAATGAGTCATGTAAGGAAATGGAATAAGCCTGATGTATGAGCCTTGCTGGTGAGGATCATGCAGAGGCAGCATCATCCTGAATCTGTGTCAGTGACTGCAGCTTCCTGGACACCTATCCCTAAGGCTCTTTCTTTCAAGATACCAGTGATACTGGTAGTGAACTGATATCCATAAATGAAGTTTATTCTACTTAAACTAATATAAATTATGTTTTGTGTAACTAATAACAGTAACCAATCAATAGCTTGCTAATAAGATTTTATCTGCTGGGATGAATGCCATGGACCTTATTCTTTGAAATAGTCTTGACTTTTACTGGCCCCTTGCTCTGCTTGCCAAGTTCCAACAAAAACTATTTGAGTATTTATTTGATTTTTATTGAACAAATGACATAAAGAGGGGTGATGGAGTTTGGATGTGTTGATCCCTCCAAAACTCATGTGGAATTTTGATCCCTAATGTGGCAGTGTTGGAAACTGATTGAGTCATGGGGGCGGATCCCTCATGAATGGATGAATGATCTCCCTGGGGAAGGGGGTATTAATGAGTGAGTTCTTGCTCTATTAGTTCCCGCGAGAGCTCGTTGCTTAAAAAGACCCTGGCACCTTCTCTCTCTCTCTCTTGCTCCTCTCTCTTGCTTCCTGTTGCCATGTGATCTGCTTGTACCCACCGGCTGCCTGCCACTTTCTGCCATGAGTAGAAGCAGCCTGAGGCCCAGGCCAGATGTAGCTGTCCCAGAATCATAAGCCAAATAAACCTTTCTTCTTTATAAATTACCCAGTCTCGGGTATTTCTGTTATAGCAACACAAAACGGACTAAAACAAAGGGGAAATGGGCTTCTTTTTTAATACTGAGTCTTTGCCTCCAATTAATATGTGAAACTCTCAGTATAGCTCTCAGGCCTTGGTTAATATCTCTCAGTAACTTCATATACTTTTTTCCACATAATTTTTGTGAATGCTTTGCTAATTCATTTTTATGTAAATCTGGTCATATTAAAGTTAATACAGTTATTTAAAATTTCTGCTTTTCTAATAGATTTCTTTTTTATCATAGGTGAGTATTAAATTTCATTCCATATATGTTAGAGATCTATTAGCGTATCATGTGTTTTTTTTTTAAATCTTTTATTTTTCGGTGAGTTATATTAATACATTTTTTGTTATTAAACAAACATTACATTTATAGCATGAATCAAATGAGTTCATGGTATAATATCATTTTTGCAAATTGTTGGATTTGGTTGGTAATTATTTCTCTAGAATTTTTCATATCTAAGTTAATCAGTGAAATTGGTATCTAATTTATTTTTTTTTCTATTAATGTCTTTTTTCGATTTTAGTATTAGTTATATTTGTCTCACATAAGAGTAGAATGAGTTCCATATTTCTGTTCCTTGCTACAATTTTTGAAAGATTGGGTTTATTCCTACAAAACCATCTAGGTATCTCTCTTTCTCTCTTTGGCTATATTTTTTCAACCATTATAATTCAACTGTCATTATAAAACCACTCAGGTTATCTATCTGTATTTGATAGGGTGTTGGCATATACCTGATAGAGTTTAGTATATTTTTCCATAAAATTACTATGAACATCTAACTTTTCAAAAACATTGGCAAAAAGATAATATTCTGTAAACATTTTTATAATATCTGTTGCAACTATACTTATCTTTCACATCTTTCTTTTTTTATCTTATTATTCCTTGAAAAGTCTTGTCTGAGATTTGCATAGTTATTGTTTTTTCCAAATAAACAAAGAAACAATAATTTTTATACCCTCTAATTTGCCTTCTTTTGTAATTTGTTTAGATTCTTTTTCACCAATTTTTTTCCTCCTGATTTTCTTTCTCAAATTTCTTACATTGAATAATTTACATCACTAATTTTTAGCATTTTCCTTTAAAAATCTTTTTTAAAATTAGTTAAGGCTCAAATATTTCCTAAAAGTGGCACTGTAACTATATCTTATAAACATAAGATCTATGATTTTATGATTTTTCAGTTCCAAATATTTTATAATGTTATTTATAATATTATATATATTATATATAATTATACATAATATATAGTTATTTTATAATATTATTTA